>NC_083340.1:31525100-31749454 GCF_019175385.1 Lycium barbarum
TGGTGAATTAGGTGTTGTTGGTATGATGGGAGGAATTTCAAAAGTGATAGGAAAAGGTTCAGAAAAATCAAGAATTGATGACTGGTCAGGGATTCCAATAGATTGTAAAGGTGATTTAGAAGCAAAAGGAAAACAATGTTCATGAAATTGAACATCCCTAGAAACAAAAACCTTTTTGATAGTGACATTCAAAAGTTTATATCTCTTTTGTCCCTGTGGGTATCCACGAAAAACACAAGTGATGGCCTTAAGCTCAAATTTTGTTCTGTGCTAACAAGGTATTGCTGCATAGCACAAACAACCAAAGCATCATAATTAGGTGTCTTACCAAGTAGCACTTCATTGGGAGTCTTGCCTTTGAGGACCCTATAGGGAAATCTGTTGATCAAATGTGTTGCAGTGAGTATGCACTCTCCCCAATATGAATTGGGTATGTTAGACTGGAACATAAGCCCTCTTGCAAGCTCCAAGTGGTGTCTATGCTTCCTTTCTACTGCACCAATTTGTTGGGGAGTACCTGCACATGATGTTTGATGCAGAATTCCTTTTAATATGAGGAACTGAGATTCATGAGTCCTTTTTCCTATTTCTAGTGCGTTATCAGACCTGATGCATTTTACTGTAGTACTGAATTGAGTTTCAATCTTTGCAAGAAAATCATTAAGAGTTGGGAAGGCATTACTCTTAGTACTCAAAAGGAAAGTCTAGGTACTTCTACTGTATTCATCTGCTATAGTCAGGAAGTATTTGAAACCATTGTATGTGCAAGTTTTATAGGGACCCCAGGTGTCTATGTGAATCAAATCAAAGATATGCTCAGAATGAATCTTACTTAAAGGAAATGACAACCTTGTTTGTCTAGCTTTAGGGCATATAACACAAACATGATGGTAATCAGAAGGAAACTAAATGAAATTGAACTTTTTCATTACTGAATAAGGTAAGTTCTCTAATCTTACATGCTAAAGATCACTATTTGAAGTTACATTTGCAGAAACTGGAAAACAGACACTACCAGACATAGGAATGGAAATAATTCCTTTTTGAATTGAAACTATATTCTCATTTGAACTAGACTTAGTAGAAGCTGACTGCAAAAGATATAATCCCTTTCTTGCTTCACCAAAAAATTGAATGTTCTTCATTAAATGGTCCTGTAAGACACAAACACTTGGAATGAATAACACATTTACTTGAAGTTGATTAGAAAATCTATGCACATAAATTAGATTGTACTTGAAAACTGGAACACGAAGAACTTTTTCAATATTAGATTAGGAAGTATTGTGACACTCCCTGTATGAGTCACAACAATCCTGAAAGAATTAGGCAAAGTGAGGCTTAAGAGAACAGGGAGTAGATTAAGTGTGACAAAAGAATTAGAATCAAAACATATGCGCTCAGTAGCACTTGAATCTATAATCCAAGTACCGGTGTTAAAACACATGCGCTCAGTAGGACTTGAATCTATAATCCAAGTACCGGTGTTAAAAACTGAAAAACAACTGCCTGAGTATTTCATGATTGTATCAGCAATAGCATTGGCATTAAAGCTAGTGTTTGAAGGCCCAGCTTGTCCCATCTTTACTTCTTTTATCACCTTTTGAACTAGGTCTGCATATTGGTCATTACTCAAACCTTGATTGAAACTGTTCATGTCTATCATCTGATTACTCCCATGATTATATCTGTTGATTTCTATCATTAAGTTGTTCTGAGCCTCAGCTTCTTCTGCAACCACTCCATTTGCCTTCATGATTCCTGGTAGTTCATTGACTTAGTGAACTCATGAACTCGAAATCATTAGGAATGCCATGAAATCTGTAGCAATCATCATGTACATGGCTTGTTTTCCCATAGTAAGTGTAAAGAGCATTTGGATCATACTTGCTCTTCCTTGGTTTGAATTTTGGCTTAAGTGACTAAAGCGCCCCTGAACTTGACACGTTTTGCAACTTCAGTCCCCAAACTATTAATGGACTTCAAGACACCCCTAAACTCGACTAAATGTGTTTTATTACACCCCTGAGCTCATGACCCGGAGTGAGTGTAGTCACTCGCGGGTCCAGCTGTAAAATAAGGCTTATGTGGCCTCCACGTGTAAAATATTAATGCCACATGGAATTTTCATCCTATGTGTCCTCCACATAGATAAATTGTTTTGAAAAAAAAAATATAAAACTGGTCATAATTAAAGCGTTCAATTAATGGGTGTTGCTTCAATATTTGTCTATTTTGTTAAGTACTGCATGTTTAACCCCCTCCCTATACACAGATATACACCTGTGTATATATGTACACGTGTATTTATGTTTATATATATATATATATAGACTACCCCTAATCCCTTTTAAGCAACCGAGCCTAGTCCAAATTAGACTGACCCGGCCCGCTTGCCCATTAAAGGGGGGTAATATCCCTCCTTCTCTCTTTCAGCAACCAAACAACCCTCTCTCTTTTCTCTTCAGGGTTTTTGAAACCCTAGCGCCGCCACCCCTCCCCACGCCCCCTCTTCTACGTAAGCATGCTGGAAATGGCAAATATGAGGGCCCGCTTGCTTTCTCTTGTTGTGGCATGGTCGATAATGGCAAGAGAATTAATTGCTCTCCCAATTCTCAACCATTTCCACCTATACCCAACCCCAAACACGGTATAGTCCTCTCTCCTTTGCTTTTTCTACTCTATAACGTTCAAATCCTTAATGGATTTTGTCTTATTTTTGTTTAAATTCGCGATTTTCATTGGTTTGTGAGGATTCGAGCGGATCGATCTAGTTTTTATTCAAATCTGATTGTTTACAAGTTTTATTCATTGAATCTCAACCCTTGAACGGGATGTGAGGCGCTAATTCTAACAAATTAGCACTTGTACTATATCAGTTCATGCTAGGGTTTGAGGATTTTTGGGGTTCTATATAAAGAACCCCCAATTCACAATTTTCATAGACGAAATATCATATATTCGCACAAAAAAGGCTTGAAATACCTTGGGTTTCAATAAATTTTGAGACGTTTAATTTTTCTGGGTCAAGTTTAAGTTTTAAATATTTGTTTTTTCTTTTGTTTATGGCTGAGTTCTGAGCTTGGGTGGAGGAAGAAGCCTCTCCAAGTCCATTCTCGATAGAAGGCTGCGCAAAAAAGAGGTAAACCCCTTTCCTTAGCTATTTCTGTTTGTTTAAATTATTGTTTATATTGTTTATGCTATGTGTTTAATCCTGTGTTAGTAGTAAGCTTGATTAGGATAATTATGTTGTTTTGTTAGAGTTACAGTAGTAAGCATGATGAGGATTAAGTTATGTTATTTGTTTAGTTATAATTATAGTAGCAAGCATGATTAGTGGTTAAATATTTGTATGCTTATGTTGCTTAGCTAGAGTTATTGTTTAGATGTTATGTAATGAGCATGATTAGGGTAAAGACATGCTAATATGATTGTGCTGTTTGATTAAAATTATAAGAATGTTATTAGTAAGCTTGACTAGGAGTCCGTAGCATGTTGTTTAATCAAAAATTTTCACTAAATGTCTATTTAAGTAGCCTGTCTATTGATTAATTGGACCATGTTTGATTTAAATCATTTGCTAGTTTCCGTTAGCATGTTTGATCTCCATATGACAATGTTTGAACATGTTTAGATGTGTTGTAGGACTGGACCTCTATTAATATAGTTGGTAGCCTAAAAATGATGTTTATCTTAAAGTGTTTGAGTACTGCTTGTATGCCATTGTTGTTAAACCTTGATATTAACTTGCACTTATATTTGCGAGCTTATCCAGACCTGAATTGTGCTTATTGAACTAAAATGGTATTTAGCTTGATTTAGTAAGTTGAACAGACCATTTGTTTGCTTCTTCTAATGTTCCTATCCAATCCATGAAGTACTTGCAAATGATTTTTTATTAGTATAGTTGGTATGGTTCTATAAACCACAAAATATGCTTAATAAGGTTAAAGAGCACTTTGGATTCAGTTGTAGTATCTTTGCATATGTATAGTGCCCTGATTGAATCCTTTAGAGATATTGAGGCTCACTAAAAAAATGATAGTTGCATGCTCAAGTGATCATTCTTTATTATGTATAAGCCTGTCTTTATTCACTAATGTCACTTAAGAGCATTACATGGATCAGTTGAGTGCATATCTCTATGTAATACTTGTTTAAACCTGAAAAAATTGTCATATTGTCATATTCCATTGAAAAACCATGCTTTGCTCAGTCTTTTAAATAGTCATGCTAGAATAAAAAGGGGTTCAAGCCTGCTTCTTTACATGTTCTAGAGGGTCTGATGTTTGGTCTGCCTATGTCCATGTTGAAAGTGCCCCTGCTTGTTATTTGTGACATTGCATATCTGCTTGCCTCTATGTGAGTTTAATTTGTTAATATTGGGGACTGAGAATGAATATGGGATTTTGTAGAGTTTAAAGTTTGGTATGTGATTTTAAATATTGGGAAGTCTAAACTAAGGGAGGCTAGCACTTAGTATATGAACGACTATGAGTGTGACTTACCTAAGGCCAAAGAAAATAAGGATAAGGCTTGGAGTTTCTAGCTAACTCAGTCTAATCCCTCTATTCTAAGTTGTTGGGGTTCCCTCATAGGAGTTCATATTCTTTAGGACCCTCCAAATGTTAAAAACAAGTAGAAATATGTTTGTAGCAGTATTCTGAGTCACCCTTTTAAAGGCTTAAATTGGTATGCAGCATTTTACCTTCAAATAGTATACTTTAATTCTATTAATCCTAGATCTGTGCACATTATGCATACTGTTTGGTTTTACTTTGTATATTACCTCCCTTTCATTGACTTTGTTTGCCTTTGTCTAAATAAAATCCCAAAAATGTTGAAGGTTTTAATCTGCTTTTTTGCTGTTTTCCCTTGGACTGATTGATTTTCCTCATGTTATACAATGGGATATGTCCAGATATACAAAGTATATCTAGTTCGGTATACATACAAGTGTATAGAACTTGGTATATTTAATATATGGTAGGTATATCACTTATGTAAGCCATAAAATGTTGACTTTGCTATTAATATCTTGTTTTAGCTTTGGGCCTCCTCTCCTATGTTTTGTTGTTGGGCCTCACTTTCCTTTATTATCATTTAATCCTTGTTTGGGCCACAGTCTTGGGCCACAATTATTTTGATTTGGACCTGTTAGTTCCTCTGAATTTTCTTTATGTATATGATTATTGTCCAAGATTGCTTGCTTTAATTATGAAACTGTGTTTGTGCATAAATGTGTTTGTCATTAGAACAAAACACTTGTCTAATCCTACCACCTCCTTTGTGTTACATGTGATACCCCCATGGGCCATTTGGGCTACCTCTCTGCATCTGAAACCCTATTGGGCCTGAGGCCTAACTACTCCTGTTCATTGATCGAGTCCGATGAAAGAAAAAGGAAGTATATATTTGCATGAAAGCCCATCCATGGGTGAAAATGGTCTGAAGACCCAGCCATGGGTGAAAATAGCCAACTGGTGGGCTTAGGTAGGCCCACTAGCTTAACTCCCTTCATTTCTTTTATATATTATGTGTAATATTATTTGTAAAGACATGTAAAAAAAATATTGAAACCCTTATGTATGTTTAGAACTTAGGAAAATGTATTATTATTAGGAATGTCGCCCAAAACATTTTTCCAAAACTTGACTAATCCTAAAGTTTGCTTGAAATCGGTTTAATTTGATTTTGTTAAGTATAAAATGGATTCAATACTTTAATAAGGTTAAATGGCTTTCAAAAAGACTAAATGGAAAAGTTTGGGCTTGTCGTCCTTTGGCTAATATCTAAACTAAATTCTTTTGGAGTAAGGACTTCAGATCCAACCAGTTTAAGAATAAAAGTACATTATGATTTAAGGTAGCTTGGCGTTACAAAAAATGATATCTGGGCATTCTTTAACTTGAATTAAATTCTTGAAAAAGTTAGAGAATTTTTCAGAGGACAAATAATTTTGTAGCTTTGGGACTTGAACAAATCTTTCTCAAAAAGAGGATCTCGAGACTGTTTGGGCTGAAAGCCTCAAGACTTATGGACCAAAGCAAAAGGAATTCCATTTGGATAGAGTTTGAGATAAGATGGACTTTGGATTAGGATAAAGTTGATCTATATGAGCTTCAAGTGGGTAAAAGTAGACTTAAATAAACTTTCATTCTATTTATATATGTACAAAAAATAGGAGATGTACTCCATATTTTCTTCTATACGTACAATAAAACCTATATGTACTAAACTCATTTTATTAGGACTAAACTAGTAGTGACTCTACTCAGGAGAAATCCCGAGTCTGTCTTAGTCTGGCAATAAAGTGAGTTGAACATTTGTATGGATTTTGAAACCAAAACCCCCTTTCCTAAGGGGACTTTTTGCCAAAATTTTAAATTTTATGATAAAATGAATGACATTTTGTGAAAAATTAAACACTTGAGAAAATAAATACATTAATCACACATTGAAGCTCTTAGCTCAACCATATTCCACGGGTCCTTAATACTAGGGTGCTTAAAACCTTCTCTAGGGGATCACCAGAACCCTTACCTCGAACTTTGGTCCAAAAGGATTTTTCTCTTGTTTGAATAAACCCTTTTATCCCGATTTTCCTAATTTTTCTTATATAAATTAGGCAGCGAGTCTAAAATACTAAAATCCAATTACAACACCAACAACCTCGTAGTAGCTTTTATGCGTCGGCGTAAAAGTGAATCGTAACAATATTCCCCCTTAATTCAGCAGCATGTCTTCCCCCTTAATCACATGGCATATCATTCACTTATTCTGATCACAGTCGGGTATCTTCCCCCTTTTGGCATTATCAAAAAGATTCAGTGACATCCTCTCAGAGCTATGAAACATAAGTATACACGATGATTGAAATGGCTTATGACATAAAGACAAACTAATCGTTGCATTCATAAGATTAATTTGCCCACAAGTTGAAGTAACAATCATTATCCAAAAGCAATAGTCTAAACAATACACATAAGATAGTTAAAAAGTTGGACTGGGGGAAAATAGAGGGAGCTTGAGGGACTGGAATATGGAGGACAGAACAAGGAGAGAAATCAGGGAGCACGAGCAAAGGCTTTCAGAAAAATTTTCACTTGCTCACTAGCATCTCTTTGATTTTCAATCAGCTTATCACGAAGCTCATCCACTTTCTCCTTCAAGTGGGCATTCTCTACTTGGAGCTCAGCATTTGCACGTACAAGCTCATTACTAGGGCCAGGTTCACGTGTTTGTTCAACCAATTTAGCTCTCAGGAAATCATTTTCAGCTTAAAGCCGGCTGATTTCAGTGGTTAGTTGCTCTTGTGCATCAATCAGGTCAGATATAACAGAGCTGCTCCCTACACCTTCCCTTTTGTGTATGCATTCGCACTCTTGTAAGGTCCCTAGAATGATCATCTCCTTCCTTGTTCCTGTAGTAGCCTTTCCAGTCTTGACACTGAAATGCTTAAACACATTGGTCAAGAAGAAGCCATAAGGAATCCCATGCTTGCTATCTTTGATATTCACAACCTTTATCATATGTTAAATCATTAGAACAGGCAAGTTGATAGGTTGAAAGTTTGCAAGAGCTTCAAGAAGCACTAGGTCTGACAACAAAATCATGCATCTCCCCTCAGCTCTGGGAAGCAGCACTTTGTTGACAAACTCAAACATAAGTTGATATTGCGGTTTCTGTTGCTTCTTATGGAACCTTTCAGAGGATACAGGGACCATCTTGACC
Source organism: Lycium barbarum (assembly GCF_019175385.1). Lineage (NCBI taxonomy): Eukaryota > Viridiplantae > Streptophyta > Magnoliopsida > Solanales > Solanaceae > Lycium > Lycium barbarum. The sequence continues at coordinate 31,532,835 of NC_083340.1, forward strand.
ATCGAGTTTTTGAAATCTTGAGAGGCTTTTCCTTTCACAGTTTTCTGTCCACAAGTTAGGATTGCCAAGATTTCTCCAAGCTTTGCCTCATCTAGCTAGAATTCAAAGTAGAGTCATATCACACCTCGACAAAGGGCACGACGGGTACCGACCTACAGGTCAGATACCACCTGGCGTAGCCATTACCATGACGATTATATAACTGTTATTCAATATAATATGACTCAAAGGACACCTGCCCGCAGAAAAGGCCCAAATAGAGAGATATGTAATGATCCAACATGACAACATAAGTATATCAAAGGTAGCAAGTCCGGAGGAATGGCACTTGCTGATACACGCTGAAGCTGGACGTCTTACTGTGGCTGCCCTCTAGCGAATCTATCAGGACCTGCAACACGAAATACAGCGTCCCGTAAGATGGGACGTTAGTACGGATAAAAGTACTGAGTATGTATGGCAGAAAACACCATCATAAGTAAGACATAAGTAAAAACTGGATAGAAGTAACTTGAACCATCTGAGAACATACAATATGCAATGCATGAGTTCGAAAACATATGAAAGTATATACGTATAGTAGCATCGTCATCGTATCATCATCATCCTGCGTCCGGGGCATCTCACGTTCGGGGTATCATCATAACGTGCCCACTGCAGTGGTGTGCATATCTACGTACCTGCCCGACCAACTATAGCGCGGCGCGGTGTAGTAAAATAGTGCAAGAAACACACACACAGATATATATATATATATATATATATATATATATATATATATATAATGCATGAGGAGTCAATGAACTGACATTGGGCCTTTCGGAGTGACGTAAGGTCGGTAACCTTCGAATGAATTGTGAAATTCATATCTAATCCAAGGAAATAACTTAATGATGATAAACATAATTATCCTATTTTGCCGATTCGCTATTAGAAGGAATCTCCTATTTTGAAGCCCGCTCGTTCCTTGCCCCTACGTGGTGATATATAACCTTAGTTATACCTTAATTATTCATGTATACCAACGCATATAACGTATCTTTGAGACTGTTTGAAGTTAAGGAAAATTCCATCCATAGCCAACAACTTGACACCATACTTTATGATCTATCCTTTATAACTATTTTCACATTTGGAACTTGTTCAGCCTTTACATCAACTCAAATAAGAAATAAAATGAAAATCATACCTTATAACTTGAAGAACTTCACCTCACATAATTTACTCAAAAGCTTATCCACCACAACCTCAATTAGAAATAAGAACAAAATCCCTCCATGACCTAGTTAAAGGTTTTAGGCTTGATCTGCTCTTAAAATTAGGATGTTAATGGATGAATTTAGGGTAGTGAAATGACTTGAAAAGTCTAGAGAAATCCAGGTTTTTGGAGAAAATATGATCCCAAGTCATGGTCCCTCTATTTATAGTAAGTGGACACATTTTCCACCGGCTCACAGTCGACAGAAAGCTCGACGGTACTGTCGACTATTCGACGGTCCGTCGACTTGCAACCGTCGATTGACGGAAGCCTCTGATTCTCAGAGGGAAACTTGACGGTGTGGAATGATGGATCGTCCTCAGAGTCTGCCGTCAATCAACGGTTTCAAGTCGACAAACCGTTGATCAGTTGATGGTTGGTCGACCATCTAGTTGAGTTGCACTGCCCAGTGCATCTGTTCCATCATCGGTTCGATTAATCGCTAGTCCTTCCAATTCTTATTATACATAAACTAAAACCCTTGTTTAACCCCTGGATAAATACTCGTCATGGCTTGAACCTTTTGCAAAAAAAAAAGATACTATTATTTTACGATTATATTAGAAAAGGTATGCGATATGATAACTTTTTGGGAGACGAGATGTAACAAGTCATCAGTATACATCAGATTCAGGTAGAACTCAGTCACCTCTTATTCAAAAACACTGGGAGCTGGAGCAACAAACAGATGTTCCCATATCTGAAATTTTACGATCTCTAGAAGTGCCCTTATTCCATGCTTGTCAGAGATGTCATGATCAAATACTCTTCCCAGCAGCACTTTTTGACTCATTAGAGTATTTTCCCTTTCCCCATCTGAGTCTTATAACCTTTTCCTTTTCTCAGAGCAACTTGGTTCCTTTCTTAGTTTGCTCCCTTTTTTTTGGGGTAGTCGAGGTGTACTCTTCTCCTTAACAGTTGCATATTTCTATCAGTAGGTGTATTCTCCTTGATAACCCATTTTCCTTTTTCTTCTTCTTTTCTTTGAGATAACCTTTTCTCAAGAGATAGTTGTTCGGGTTCCTCTTCTTCATCAGGAATTGTCACCGCATCCGAAGACAATGGCACCTTCTCATCTCTCAAACCTTTGTTCCTAAATATTACTTTCTTCTTGTCCACCAATTTCTCTGTGTTTGCCTTTAGGGCCAACTCAAGCCTTGCTTTTCTCCCTTTTCTAGTGTTTGGAGCTTTATAAACAATATGTTTCCAGACTTTCCCACTTCTTGGAGTTACAAGGCTAGAGGATCTCTTGATTATGGTACTTAGAATGATATCGCCATCGAAGTATACTTCCTCAAAGGAGTTGTCCTCAAAGGAGTCGTTAGACCTTTCCTTCTCCGGATATGGTCCTCTTAAGTGCATAACAGCAGGCATAATAGAAGCTCTTATAGCAACCATCTTCCTACAGCCTTGCTAATCTCATTCCAAGCAGATGTTGAGTCATGTATTCTATTAATCCTTGTGTAATAAGAGCTCTTGTACCTGTCTAGACTAGATTTTAAATTATTTTTAGTTTTCTTGTATCAATAACAGAGTCAGTATGAGTATTTACTTTTAAATTTGTGAATATAAGTATTTGTCGTTAATAAAACTGGTTGAATAATAGATTGACCGGAAAGGGTTTGCCTACTTGATAGTAATATAGTAGGTGCCCACACGGCTCGTAGTTTGGGTCGTGACATGGATCGACCCTAGTTAGATACGCTCTCGACGCGGTTCCTAGTATTGTTTACGAGAGTGGGCATTGAAGTTATGTCACTACCAGTAGTGCCGCTGAAGCGGCTGGAATATCACGCCAGTGGTTCTACTTCTGCGAAGGAGGGACCGCTGGAGCGCCACTCCTAATTGTCCATAGCCGCTCCCGCATCAGCCCATCCACTTCAGCGCTAACGCCATAGCGGAGGCTAGTTGTAACGACCCTCCCGGTCATTATGGGAAATGTAGGATCATCCCAGCAAATAGAACTTTCTCAAGGGTAGAACGAGCTAATAGAATCTCAGTTGTATAAGTCTAAGATCTAAAAATTTGACTTTCTTGTGAATGTTGTCTAATTTTGTTGTGTCCATTGGGGGAGGACGTAGGAAAATTAGAACCTCGTTGTGAATTCCGAGGCCACGGGTGGATTCGTATGATGTTTTTATGTCTATGTGCATGTTTTGTTTGTGTTTGTAAGACCTCAGATGAAATGTTGGGTGATAGAGTAAAAAACTAGGCAACAGGCGAGCTTACTGCCCAAATAGAACCATTGCGGTGGGGCTTGTACCGCTACGGCGGCACCGCTATAACGGTGAGCCCCTCTCCGCCAGTGGTTGACCATTGTTAATGTTTCCGCTGTGGCGGGCCATGTCCCGCTAAGGCGATGTCGCTATAGCGAAACATGGGCCACCATAGCGGTGGTCGAATTTCTCTTGGTCTGCTATAGCGGACATTTGGCCACTATACGCAGTGATAAATTGACCGCCGCAGTGGTCGACGGGGGATAGAATACCGTGTTTTAAACATTTAGTCCCACATTTTTTATTCATAAAACTCCAATACAGTTCCTCACAAGCACCTAGGGTGAAATTCCAAGCTAGGATAAGAATACTCTTGAGAGGTATGTCTTATCCATCCCTTTCAATCATTTTGTAGAATTGTCATGATTATCATCCCTTTTATGGGTTTTCAATGGTGAAATTAGTAATAGTAACCGTAGAAATTAATAAACCTTCTATATTTAATGGGTTATGATTGTGATCACTTATTTATCATCTAATGGCTTGGGTTAACTCCTCTTAATCTTGAATTGAACCTTTAGAGCCACGAACTAAGTGAATTGAGACTTAGGGTTCCATAAAAATGGTAGCTTGGACATAGAAACTGCTTCTAATTAGGGTGTTGATCTAATATTGTTATAGTTTGATGATTAGTGATTACTAAATCCCTTGTTAGGTTGTTATACACCTAGAAATCATTCACCCATTGGAATGGGGCTAAAGGGGGGGGGGGGTGTCTTGCATTGATTTTGTGACTATGATAATTGTGACTCATTGAGCATTCTAATTACTAGCCTTTGAGCGTTCCGAGGCTTTACGGAAGGAAAAAGCTGTAGCAGAGTGACTTGAGTTGTTCCAGCTCTACGTTGAGGTAGGTTACAGTCTACTTGAGTTAGACTTGGATTAGTTGATTATGTGTGTTGTGAATTCATTAGGAGAAAGCATGTCTAGTCTTCATGCATGATATTGTGTGGTTGAACTCCTATGTGAAATTTATTGAGTGACTATGCAGGCTTTGTGCCACTCTTAAGACGAGGGTCTTCTGGAAACAACCTTCCTACCTAAGATAGGGGTAAGGTCTGCATACACTCTACCCTCCCCAGGCCTCATATTGTGGGATTCATTGGGTATGTTGTTGTTGTTGTTGTTATAGGCTTCCTGCCACTATTCATGTGTGTTGAATCTACAATTGATGTGTTGTGATGAGAAGTTAATATGATCTTCTCGGTGAAATTGTGATACGAAATGATGATTTGAGCATTGATAATAAGAGGGCAAGAAATAATATTATGCAAGGATACATGAAAGGCACAATTGTGACCTAGATTATGGGTTCGTCGTCCGAGGTTCGTTCCAAAAATAAGAGATACATTGATGTGGCAGGCGTCCGAAGTTCTTTCCGGAGCGAAGGTTTATGCTTGGGTCTAATGAGTATCAAAAATAAGTGGTACATAGACACTATGAGTCCGCTGCAGGTCATGACTACTAAGCAATGACATCAGTTAGCATGTGTGTACAGTGAGTATGGTATTTGTGGTAGACTTATTCCCTTTTTTTGGGGTTTTCCGTTGATTGAGTTCTTGATATTTTGGGTGACTTGATTAGTGCTTATCCTTGGTCGACTTGCTGTGGTTTATTTATATCATGTCTGTTGGCTGGCTTGTTTATTCTATTGATTTTATGAGATATGCATGATACTAATCTTAGTCGGCCTATGATATCTACCGATACATAGTGTTTGTACTGATACTACATTGTTGCATTCTTTTGAGTGCAGATTATGATACAAAGACGGCTACCTGCCCTCACATCTAGCGTTGAGGACATTGCTGACAGATTTAAGGTGAGCTTCTATCCATGCCAGGCCACCCAAAGATCTTCCTCTTATGATATCTATTTCCTATTCTGGACATTATGGTTATTTATTAGACAGACTTCATTCCTTAGACATGTTTTAGATTAGAGTCCTTGTACGACCACTTTCGAATGTTGGGAAATCGTAATAGTTAGGACTTTCGCAGTTACTTCGTTATTTATAGCATGACTCATTTGTATTATCTTATGCTTGAATGAGTAATAACTGATTGATTTGGTTAATATAAAAACGGAATTGAATGAATAAATGACTTGCGTGTTGGTTCGCCCACTAGGAGTTAGTATGGCTGCCAGTCTGATACGCTCAAATTACATCTATTAATGGTATAACGCGGACGTTGTCAAATATTGTAACCCAATGAGGTTGGGGTCGAATTCCATAGAGAATATGGTGTGAAAAGTTTACCAAACAAGTATTATACTAATATTGCTATCCTGGTGTATTCTAGAAAAAAAGGTTTTATAGTTGTTTTGGTTTGTGGACTAATTTAAAGTGACTGGAAATTTAAAGTTGTAAATATATGGGTAAAAAGAACTAAGGTTGTGTCCCCGTCAGATAAAGTGTATGATCATGGGTATCAAGATTGATATACTTCTAATGGATCGTTTGTATGAATGCACTTGACCTCTATGTGATTTTGAACTATTTCCCAGTACGAAAAGATTATTTCTTTCTATGCTTTTTCCAAAGATAAGAAAGTATGCATGAAGAACGGTTAATTATGTCAAGTAAATTCCTCTTATTCCTAAGTGAATTTATTAAATAAGGTTTAAAGCCTTGAGTTCTTGTTATTTGTTCTTACCTAACCCTAGCTATTTTCCCAAATAAACTAAAGTATATGGCGTTAGCTAATGTTTGCAACCACTAACTATATGATGAAAACAAAGAACAAATAAACCCTAACAATCCATTATGCGTATATCTTTCACGATCCCCACTCATAACACACCTATCCTTGGGTTCACAACCTTAGCAAAGGTGTTTAGCTACTCATGGCAACAAGAAAACAATAAAAGATTGAAGATTGCATAATTGAATTTTATATTGAACTTACGAATAAAAATTAAAAGTAATGAAGGTAATTGTCTGGAAAAATCTTCAAAAGCAATAACAACTCAAAAGTAATTACTATAAGTCTAAAACTCCAGATGTCTGCAAAATAAAATCTAAACATGTATTTATATAAGTCAAACTCGGAATTATCAATCCCAGTCCTGTTCCAGTTCGGCTCGCACTTCGACGGGTCGTCGTTGCACTTCGACGGTCGTCGACATGTTCGACGACCATAATGACGATCTGAATATTCTTTTTCACTCTGTAGGAACTCCACCGTCGATCATGTTGACAGTGCAGGTCGACGATCTAATGATGATCTGATGATTTGTCACTTTGCAGTAACTTATTGACGAGGCAACTCGACGGACTGTCGAGCATGTTGATTGTCCGTCCTTATGCTTATCAGAACAGATTGCTTACTTTCCTCGTTTTTTCGCTTTCCGAGCATTCTAACTTTGAAATACCTGCACAACACACAAAACACATCAAACTAACACAAACTTGCTCGAAAACAAGTAAAACTTAGAGTTAAAAAGCATTAGATGTGCCATAATTCACGGCACATCAACACCCCCAACTTAAAGTCTTTGCTTGTCCTCAAGCAAGTCAACTAACAGACTCAATCTACAAATGTCTCGATATCACAAAGTAAAGCTGTCCACAGTGGTTGTGGCAATTAACTTCTGGCATATCACGTGTATCACAATGACTCTCCCCCCAATAAAGACACAACCAATCAAGGACTCGTTACAACTAACAATGAGGCTTCAATTTATGACATCTAGTTATCAAAGAAACCATAGCGCAGACGAATCAAGACTCACGGGAAACCAGTGACTTAACAAATTCTAATGCCCTCACAAAGACCAAAGAATGTCCCAACATATATGTACACACAGAATGGGACAGAAGACAAAGGAGAAGAGAAACACTTACAAAGAAATCCTTTAGCTATGCATGTAAATACCATAAGTCTGCCTTTATTTTCATTGCCCTCGACTTTGAACAGTTCAGCTGTGATCACACTAGGACTTTTCAGGGTTGTAATGTAGGCTCGGGGATGAGTATGATAGATATTTGGATAACTGTAAATCACCCTCCTTGAACACTACATCTTATTATTTTCTTTTTACCTTTTTCGCCATTTGTTTTCTTCCTTTTTTTTTAATTACCTCGATGTGGTTTTATTGCTATTTACCTCGATATGGTTTTATTGCTATTTTACTTCTATATAAAAAATTTTCCTTTTTGCTTTCTGTTTTTTTTTTCTTTACACTTAGCACACCGATATCTTTTACTAGGCAATTCACTTCTACCCCACTTTAGGCTTACGCCTCATGTTCCCCTTATTCCACCTGTCACCCCCAACTTAGGCTTTTAGCCTCCATCTTATTATTTTAGTGCCAAGAAGGGACCGGGTGCAAAAGAGATGGATATTCAGAACGGGTATCGGCTTATCACGGCTAGTCAAAGAATAGGTTTTAAGGCTCAAAATGGCTAACAAGAGATATTGATCTATGGGTAGGCTTATATTTAGGCTAAACAAGGGTTACTAACACAAACAAGGCCTAAGATCATTTCACAGCTTCACTTATCTTCAGAATGCAGGCACGACTAACCAGGCAAGTTCTAGATAACATACACAACTAGAGAATATATCTACAAGACCTCACAGCACATGGCATCTGAATTGTTAACACACTAGTCTCCCCGCTATAATTCCGCACACAAGGTAACCCACTAATCTAAATGTCACAGAAAGAAACATGCATGTCAATTAAACAACCAGGTCCATTTTTTCAAGATTTTCGGAAGGAAGTATTTTTTTCTCAAATCAAAACAAGACAGCCCTAGTTAATCAAACCACCACCACATAAGTCAACATTACTCTATTTTATCTAAACATGACCTAAACATTCCAGGTCAACAAGAAATAAACCCCTCAGGAAAATAACCATGGCAAAGAAAAGCTTAGGGGGTCCTAAACACATATATACAAATCAAATACTCCCACCCCCAACTGAAAAAGTCTGCAATGTCCCCCGTGCAGTAAAAGTAAAACCAGGGAGTAGGAATACCTGTGGAACACTAGGCGCACTGCTCATCTCGTGACTCATCTGTCTGCGAGGCATCAGGCGGTACAACCGCACCAACAACAGTCTCTGTCGCAGCGTCAGTAGCAGCAGCAACATCAGTAGTGGTGCCCATAGGCACTGGCACTGGAATGGGACGGGATGATAGCAATGTATCTCCAATGAGAGCACTTCTCGAGGTAGCTCCCCTATTCCCAAACTGCACATTCTCCACGAGCGATCTCTGAATGGCCTCTGCCATCTGCTGCTCCTCTAAACTCGGACCTCAAGGATGAGTGCTCTCTCACACCTCCTCCTCATCATGGGACACTCTCTTCCTCTTTCCCCGACCACCTGTTGCGGTAGGCACAACTAGTTGCACCACCGGAAGCTCCTCCTCAATCTCCTTCGCAACAGACGGCAGTACTGCTACTAAGCTCAGATCATGAGACTTCAACAATAAAACATCAGCCTTAAGCTTCTCCAACTCTGCCCTCCACGCATCAGTGGAAGTGGTTGGGCGAGCCATCTCTAATGCGGTCAATCTCATCTCAAATCCATCCAGCCGAGCAGACAGTGTCGTCCTCACAGGATCTAATGCCTCATCCACTCTCATTCTCACATAATCATCGAGTTGGTTCACTATGATCTTTGACTGCTGGTCCGCTGTAGCTGCCTGTTTTGCAAATTTTCTAAAGTTGTCCATTGAAAAGGCATAGGGATCAACTCTGGCAGTATCCTGGGGCTATGTAGCTGGGCCCACTAGCTGTAGGGCTGACCTCGGTGGCTATGGAGCTGAAGTCAGCGGTTCACGAATAGCAGTCTGAGTCTCAACGGAATCATCACCAATATCAATCGCTGGAATTTCATAATCTGCAATCTGGACAGTCTTAGTCATAGGGGTAGTAGTGGCGGGTAACTCCTATGTAGCACCCGCGGCCCCTAGATGAATCAGCTCCTGAGGTAGGGGTACCCCTCCAAGTGCCACTGGAAACCCATCCGCCTCCCCTTGGCCATCATCGATGCCCTCTTTCGTGCTCTTCTCCATAGAGTAAACCGATGAAGCTGTAATTCGGTGGTCGATATCATCGATAAACTGCACCTATAACCTCCGAACAAGCTCTGTAATCAGGCATGAAAATATCAGGGAAGTGTTGGGCTGGGAAGCCTTTAACTGGTCAAGAACAAGTCTCGCAACAATGTCCACCTTAAGGCCTAGAGGGGTATCAAGGGCCTGTGGAAGAAGATGTACCCCAGCGAGGAGATACTCATACAGGATGATGACGACTTTAACCAGTATTCATTTGTGAGCAAGGCCAAGGGAGATGGTGGGGACGAGTAGATCAGTGAAGGATACCGGCAGCTCGGACGATGCAGAAGCCACGAGTGGGAGGACTGTGTAGGGATCTTCCCCCCCCCCCCCCCCCATTTTCATTATATGATGCTATGGTTGGCCTTGCAGGGCCTTTTATCTCAAACACTGTTTCATTTGGTTCTATGGTTTGGTTCCATGGTTTGAACAATTTCTTTTGGTTTTTGTATAATCTGGTTTGTAATAAGTTTTCGATAGATTTTCACCCTTATCGGGATTTATTTTTATGTGACTGGTTTTTGTGAAATAGTTGTGTTGTTTGAATTTTGCTTGGAATTGCACAGGTTGGATATTCAATAGAAAGCTACTGGTTTGAGGTTCAGGGACACCGCTTCAGCGGTCGAGCCATTAATACAGCGGTCACGCTTCAGTGGTGGATCCTGCATAGAAGCGGTCGAGGAGGAATTGACAGGCTCGCTTCAACGAACTAGTGTCACCACCCAACCTGCCATGACTGTGATGTGCTATGCATTATGGCACATCTAATGCTTTTTAACTCTAAGTTATACTTGTTTTCGAGCAAGTTTGTATTAGGGAATTTTATCGCCCTAGCCCCCACATTCACAAACACCCCACAAATCACAATCCTCGGGTCAGAAAAATTCCAATCAACGGTAGGAAGCATGGCGTCAAATTGCCTTACCCAATTCTCATTGCATCGCCTGGGATCCTTAACCAAACGTATCCACTTTATCGCTTCCAACCTCTCCAGAAACGCAGAGGAACGTTTCTCCACATTACTCATGTCGAAACCCCTCTCCAACAGTAGGGGCATGCGCCTCTGCTTCAAGAAATGACACTCACATTGGGGACTGATGAAGATTTGATAGATGGGTACTTGCTTCTTTTATTGTTCTTGTGGCTCGGTTTCTTGATTTTTGGCTATTGTGCCAACGAGGAACAGTAGATTATGAGGATTCATGTTACCAGATTTAAGCAATCAAAAGCTTGCTTTCTACGCTCAAAATCTCAACGGAATCAGTTGTTTTCAAAAAAATTCTAGCTGCAGTGTCTGTGCAGGAACAACTGTAGCGGTCACTCAGACCGTTGTAGCAGAGCCTCTTTAGCGGGCATGCGATCGTTCCCGCGTCCCCTGCCATTTCTTCCTCGATCACTCCAGCGACTTCTTAGACACTAAAGCGGAGCCGCTCCAGCGGTCCCTTGACCGCGGAAGCGGTGTAGTCTTCTCCAACAAACCCGATTTTTCCCAACACCCAAAGGCCTCAAAAACTTATTTTTATCTACGGATCGAGCAGATATAAAGCATGCAAGATGTTTGCAACCCTTAGAATATAATTTCTCGCAACAAACAACCCCAAATTTCAATGGAAGCCAACACCCTCTTTTACAACCAAAAATTCTTTACTATGTTCAAGTTTTCCAATCCAAATCTGTGCATTAACTATGCAACATTCATTCTACAGATTATTCTAATGCTAGACAAGTTGTGTCATCCAGCTTATCAACACCTATTAAATCCATCAACCAAAACCCAAAAATCCCAACTTTTGAATTACAAACCCGTTTATTGAAGCACGGAAACTCAAAAATTCAGCTTCATTACCCTATTAGAGTAGAGGAGAGTGATTTCTTATCTTATGATTGGAGATCCGAGTGAGGTTGGTGTTGATTGTTGATACGCTCAAATTACACCTATTAATGGTATAACGCAGACGTTGTCAAATATAGTAACCCAACAAGGTTGGAGTCGAATCCCACAGGGAGTATGGTATGAAAAGATTACTAAAGTCATAGGGTGCTAAATTTAGGTCTAATGTCTTAATCCGATGATATTGGTAAAAGTTGTTTTTTTATAACTAATTGCTTTGGGTTGGAATTTATGGTAAAAGAAACTAAGGTTATGTCCCCGTTAGATAGAGTGTACGATCATGAGTATTGATCTTGATATACTTCTAATGGATCATTATATGAATGCACTTAACCTCTATATGAATCTCTACTATTTCCCAATAAATAAAGATTATCTCTTTCTATGATTTTCCCAAATATAAGAAAGTAACTATGAAAAACGATTAATTATGCCAAGTAAATTCTTCTTATTTCTAAGTAAATTTATTAAACAAAGTTTAAAGCTTTGAGTCCTTGTTATTTATTCTTACCAACCCTAATTATTTTTCCAAATAAATCAAAGTTTATGGCTTTAATCAATGTTTGCAATCATTAATTATGAATGAAGAATGAAGAATAAATAAACCCTAATAATCCATTATGTGTATATCAATCACAAACCCAATCACAAAACACCCATCATTGGGTTCACAACCCTAGTAAGGGAATTTAGCTATTCATGACAAAGAATAAGAAATAAGAAATTGAAGCATTAATAATTGCTTACTTTGGAAGAAAAGAGGAATTGATGATACTTGAATTGATGTTTGAATCTTCAAAAACTAGAGAGTATTTGATATTATAAGTCAAGAGACAAAAATATAATAACTGATGACAATTAAAACCCTACAATGACTATTTATAGGTTCTAAAAACGTAAAAGTTATAGATTTGCACTTTGGTCCCCGTCGCTACAAAATACGGTCCGTAAACTGAAATACGAACCGTAAACCAGTTTACGACCAGGTCTTCCTTCAAGACTTGAGCAACTGCAATCTCTTGAAATACGGACCGTATTTTGATTTACGGTCCGTCTTCTGCATAGTTGTCTTTCAGCTTCCAAAACTTCAACTTTTTGCCAGATGCTTGAATGGTTAAATACGCTTTGAAATACAGATCGTAAAGTGGAATACGGTTCGTAAAAGTTGTTCGTAAATCACCATTTCCTGAGCCTAGATTTCTGGTTCTTCTTATTCTTAAATACGCCCATGGAACACGGCTCGTATTTGAGAATACGGTCAGTAAACTGAGTTTACGACCACTTCTATACTTTTAACTGTTTTCATTCCAAATTTGTTCTGTTACCTGAAAAACACATTAAATAGACACTAACTTTCTTAAAAACAAGTAAAACTTCTCGTAAAAAAGTCTTGAATGTGCCATAAATTCCCGGCACATCAACACCCCTAACTTAAAGTCTTTGCTTGTCCTCAAGCAAGCCATACAATACCACGACTCAACATTGAATAGTGTCTACATTGGTTTTGACTTTGACTATCGACATACATGTTTTTTCTTCCAAGGATCCCCCCCCCCCCCCCAACCCAAATTTTCTATTTAAGAGCAATATACACAACTCAAGAACGTTATTAATGATGAAGCTTCAATGCATGACATTACGTTATCGAACATATTATGATGCACACAAACGCTACTTTAGGCGGTTACTTTATTTTGCTCAATTCTCATCCTTATGCCCTCACATAGACCAAAGAATGTCCCAACACACACATATATAACAAGAATAGGACGAAGACGAAAGAGAAGAGAAAAGCACTCACACTCACAAAGGAATTCATATCTACACATGCAAATACCATAGGCTTGACCTTATTTTCTATGTTGTCATCCTAGGCTCGTTCGGTTGTTATCACATTAAGACTTGTTTTGGCTTGTAATTTTAGGCTTAGGGACGGGTAGGATACTTTTTGGATATTAGTGACTCACCCTCCTTGAACACTACAACATCTCTTCGCCTTAATTCACCTCTTTTCTTTCCAACCCCTTTTATTTTCTTTCAAGTTTTCGACCTTGATGTGGTTTTATTCCTAACAAACCTACAAATCTTTTTGTGTTACAATTTTCTGATTTTTCTCTCTTTTATATATATATATATATATATATATATGCAACTAGCACATCGAATCTCTACTAGTAAACTCCACCACCGCCAACTTATGTTTTTAACATCTACTCCACATTTAATTCACCCCCATCTTAGGAATTTTGCCTCATCTATCTAGTAGCATCAAGGAGGGAACGGGTGCGAAGATGGATTAATTTGCACAAAGGGTAAGGTTTCAAAAAATTGGTTAGCCAACAAAAAGGTCAAAAGGCTCAAAAAGGGAAACTAGGGATATTTTAAATTTTTGGTAAGGCTTATTTAGGAAAATTGACTATTTACACAAAGAAAGCCTAAGATCATCTCACAACCAAACTAGCTTTCGGATTTCAAACACGACCAACCGGGCAAGTTCTAGATTATACATGCATAAACAGAACCAAACTAACAACTCACACACACATTGGCATAAGGACAATTACTTTTACAGTTGTGACCTCCTAAGTAGTCATTCATCACACACAATACCCCAATAATCATAATGTCATATAAAGAATCAATCATGTCAACCAATAATTGTTCTAAGTATGCATTTTTCTTATTTTCGAGGGGACCATAATTTTCACATGCCATTAGTTACATAGCATCAACAACTAAGTCAAAACTACTCTATTCAACCTAGGAAACAACTTAAACATGCCAGTTTCAACAAAAACAAAACCCCTCAGGAAAAGAACTCTGGCAAAGAAAAGCCGAAGGGGTTCCTAAACATATATCTACAATAGAACCGTACAAACACTCCCACCCCCAACAGAAAAGTCAAGCATTATCTCAGTGCGCCACTTATAAGAACAAGGGAAAGAGGTAGTACCTTGGCGCCCTAGGCGCTGTGCGTATCTCACGACTGGCCCGCTGCACCAGGCTGCTGACTAGTGGACTCTCCTGGTAGGCGCTGCGGCGCGACTAAAGACTCAAAGATGGCCTGCAACATCTCCTTTTCCTCCGTCTTCTTCAATCTCTTGGCTAACTCCTCGAGGTCCTCATATGTCTCACGGACCCTCTTGCCTATATCTCGCACACCGGGCTCAGCATCCTCTGCCTCCTCCTCCTCAGAATTCATCAGATCCAGCACCTTAAAGGTACTAGGTAGAGTGGCACGTGGTTCTGGAGCTGGTGCGGCTACTGTACCTTGTTCTTTAAGCGCCTCAAGCTCCTTCTTCAGCTTATTCAACTCACTCCTCAAGGAGACAAACTCCCCACAGGGTGTGGTCTGCTCTCGAGTCACCAATTTTGACTCAAAACTATCCAGTCTAGCCTGATACAATTCGTGCTTTTTCTCGAACTCTGCACGGATCTCTGTGGCAGCCTCTATAACCAATTGCTGCACTATTTTCACTACTTTCGGCTTGAACTGTTGAAAGATTTTGCCTACCTGCCTTTCAGCCTTCACTGCCTTGAATGCAATCTGGCTGTAATTAGCATGGCTGAAGTGAAGCAACTCCAACTCTAGATCGGCAGGCTCGGCTGACTCAGCGGCAGTGGCAGACCCCGTAGGAGGACCCTGTGTGGTCGGAGGTGGTAGTGGAGGCCTCGCCTCAGAAGCCCCTATCTCGGCTGTAGGAGCCGATGTATCTACAGTATCTGGGACACCTGTAGTGGGAGCATCAGTCTCAGTAGCAGCAGCACCAACATCGGGATCTACTGGGTCAGTTCCATAAGCATGGCTCAGACTCAACTCTAGCTGAGTGTCATCGTCATCACCGGACTGATCTGCCTCTTGGTCATTCTTGCCCGGTGCCTTATTCTTCCTCCAATCTCCCACACGGGAAGCTGTAATGGTGCCGTCCCATTCAAGAAGCTGAAATATCTTTGCCCATCTACACAATTTCGTGATAAGACACGAAAATACCATGTTTTGGTTGGGATTGTGTGCCCTCACATGCAGCTCCTCAGCAATGAGCTCTCCAATATTCATCGGGTACTTTGATATTAACGAGGAAATAGTAACTGCCTGACTAGTGGAGAGGGTATT
The DNA here is from genome assembly GCF_019175385.1 of Lycium barbarum. Lineage (NCBI taxonomy): Eukaryota > Viridiplantae > Streptophyta > Magnoliopsida > Solanales > Solanaceae > Lycium > Lycium barbarum. Next base: position 31,548,447 of record NC_083340.1, read on the forward strand.
ATCCGCCTGGGTTGGCGTGATCCTGTACCTAAGCAATGTCCACCAAAACTTATCTTCCGTAGACAAACATCTTTTAGCAATCTTGACTTTCCCATTATTTGTCCATTTTTGCTTATTTGGCTCAGATGTAATAATTGTGGCAGTCCATTCCCTCACAATTTTCTTGTCTTTCCTTTCCCTCTTGTCTAGGTACAGGCTCAGATTGGTAGGTGCAACAAAATCATTGCCGAATAGAACTTTGTTGATGGCTTTGGAAGAAATATCGACAAGTGAGTTCCGGACTGTCACACTCTCCAACATGGGTATTTGATGCCAAGCGCGACTCGGCTTCTTCATCGACATCAACTCAGCCCCATATGATGCATAGAATTACCTCACAATGTGCGGAGTATACTCTCCCGGTTCATGAGTGAAAACATCCAGCTTGTACATCTTAACGGTCTCGTCCAGCTGTGGATGAGCTGAAACACCATTGAAAATCAATCGCCGCTCCTCAAATATTTTCCTCTGCGACTATCCCCAAGTTTCTGTCTCAGCCATCCATTGATCATACAATTTCTTTGACCCTTTGACCAAGAATCTGAGTTTTGCTTCCTCCAGCCGTATTGTCCGGACGACTAATTTACGACTCTCTGGCGGTGCACCATCATCCGGAGCATTACCAGCACTTGGAACCTCTGAGCCACTCTCCTGTTTCGTTCGGTGGGCTGCCCCCCTGCTTGATAATTCTGTGTCAGAATCCTCCTTTTCAGAATGGGAGGCTTCCGACACGTTCTTTGAAGAGGTCATGGTTGGGGGCGTAGATTTCCTTATCGATGTGCCCTGCGTGGGGGGCCCTCTGACCTTCGATGGCGGTATAACTTCGGTGCACCCGGATCCTAATTTCTCCCCATCCGAATTGGAGGGTTCATCTATCAAATTAAAATCCGAGCGCACTTTCTTGTGCCTTTATGTTTGGCCCCCACTTTCCTTGCATTCTTTTTCTGACCCATTCCTGCAAAGGACACATCATATTAGCTACAATGGAACAACCAATCAAAAATAAATAAAAAAACTAATTGTACACAAAACCTGTGTTTTTTCTGTGACCGTAAACTTAAAAGATGGACCGTAAACTGAAATACGGTCCGTAAACTGAGATCGTAAACTGCTCCTTTCTTGGAGACCTTTCTGTCCATCAGTTAAATGCTTAAAGACGGACCGTAAATACGATCCGTAAAGTGTGATCGTTTTTCGCATCTTTCAGTCACAAACATAGAACATGTTATGGTTGCTGAATTGCATTACACATCCTGGATTCACATTGTTTTGGGGATTAGGTCACTCAGACTTCACCCAATTTTCTACCAAATTCTCATTAATTTCATGAGTCATGCTATTGGTGGGCAGACCAAAACCTCAAATTTTGAATTCCAAGGTGTCGAATGCCCTCCGACCCATTCGGGTCTTATTAACAAACTTCCCAAGAGAAATTAAAGATTTAAACATTGTTATCCCCACACAAGATCATTAACCAAGATAAATAAACACTTAATTGCACAAAACCCAAGTCTAATCAACACTCACCAACAAGTTCATACTCAATGGAGTAAAATAAGAGTGGAGAGTGTCAATCATACCTTTAATGATGAACCAACAGATGACAACTTGAAGGAATTTGAGAGCAACTCAATACCAAACAATTTAAGTCTAGGGCAGAGAGATTTCGAATTTTTTTGTGAGAAAGGATGGATTTCAAAGTGTGGATTTGTGTATTTATGGAGTCTAGGAGGTGGAAGATGATGGGTTTTTAGTGGGAAGTCGTGGGGTTGTGATTGAAGGAGGGGAGTTATCGTTTTGGATCGTGGGATATGGAGTTTAAGCGTTATAACTGCTATCTCTCTGCCTGTGATTTAAATGCTGCCCTCTCTTATATTTTTTTTTGTTCTAAATACGGTCAGTAAAGTGATTTACGGGCCCGTATTTAGAGATAACTTTGTGGGCAGTACACTGTATTATCTCATGAAAGATTACGATCAGATTTACGGACCGTAAAGTGAAATACGGTCCGTATTCCATGGTCGTAAACTTTCATGTTTCAATACAGTGCTACTATTTTGTAACATTGTTAAATACGCCCTGTTTTATGAGTCGTATTGTGAAATACGGTCCGTAAACTGCAGACGTATTTTGCAATGTTGCGAAACAGACTCTTTTACTACTTAACTTACCTGCGAGTCAGCAATATTTTTTGCAATATATTCTTGTACCAAAATAACCATTACCCTATATGTAATCAAAAACAAGAAAAAGAAAATAAACATTACACTTGGGTTGCCTCCCAAGAATCGCTTGAGTTAATGTTGCGGCACGACGGTGGTACCCATTCACTCCTTATCTGCGTACACCAGGTCATTATTCTTTCCGAGGTGCTTCAACCGGTATCGGTCAACAATTTTATCTCCCGACACCATCCCGTGATACTGCTTCACCCTCTGCCCATTCACCTTAAATGTCCGAGTTCCGTCTCCGGACTTCAACTCAATCGCTCCATGGGGTGAAATACCTACCACCTCAAACGGACCAGACCACCTTGATTTTAGCTTATCCAATAGCAACTTCAACCGAGAGTTAAACAGCAAGACAAGATCACCTTTATAGAACTCTCGCTTTAGGATTTTCTTGTCATGATATTGCTTCATCCTCTCTTTATATAGTGTTGTACTCTTATACGCCTGGTACCGAAATTCATCCATCTCATTTAGTTGAAACAACCTGATCTTGGTCGCTTCTTCCCAATCGATATTTAATTTCTTCAAAGCCCACATAGCCTTATGCTTAAGTTCAACAGGCAAGTGACAAGCTTTTTTCGAAAACAAGCTTGAAGGGTGAAGTCCCAATAGGAGTCTTGAAAGCAGTCCATGATGCCCATAGAGCATCATCGAGCTTGCAGGCCCAATTAGTTCTATTTGCATTCACTGTTTTCGCTAGAATACTCTTGATCTCCCGATTGGATACTTCAACTTGGCCACTTGTCTGAGGATGATAAGGTGTTGCCACCCTATGTTTTACACCATATTTCTCCATCAATCCCACAAAACCTCTATTACAAAAGTGGGACCCACCATCACTGATTATAGCCCTCGGAGTACCAAATCGAGTAAATATGTTCTTCTTGAGGAACCCCATGACATTCTTGGCCTCGTTATTAGGTAAACTAACCGCTTCTACCCATTTTGACACCTAATGCACAACAACCAAGATGTATTTCATGCCACCTAGATTCACAAAAGGTCCCATAAAGTCAATCCCCCAGACATCGAACACTTCTACCTATATTCCCTTGCTTCTGATATTGATCACAAGATCGCGCCAATAGATTAGCATCATGAAAGATAGTCAACCTGTAATAACTGCATTCAAGTACCTTAGCCGCAGTCTAGTTACCACTATGATAGCCCCCAAAAGGAGAGTCATGGCACGCCTTTAGAATCGCCATCACTTTACTTTCAGGAACACAACGCCGAATGATATTGTCAGCGCATGTTCGGAACAAATAAGGCTCATACCAATAGTACTGCCGAGAATCCCACAAGAACTTCTTCTTTTGGTAAGCTTTGATATCTTCTGGAACAATACCTGTTACCAAATAATTAGCAATGTTAGCATACCACGGCGCCACTACCACTAATACGTCCAACACCCTCTTATCTGGGAACGCATCATCTATATCTAGTTCATTAGAAGGTCTCCCAACTTCTTCAAGCCGAGAGAGATGGTCAGCAACCTAATTTTCAGTGCCCTTGCGGTCCTTTACCTCAAAATCAAACTCTTACAGCAATAGCCCCATCGGATCAGTCGCGACTTTGCTTCCTTCTTCGCCATAAGGTATCTCAATGCTGCATGATCAGTGTATACCACGACTTTGGATCCCAACAAATAGGCCCAAAACTTCTCAAAAGCAAACACCATGGCAAGCAACTCTTGCTCCGTCACTGTGTAATTCATCTGGGCAGCATTCGGTGTTCTGCTTGCATAATAGATCAGGTACATAATTTTATTGTGCCTTTGGCCAAGCACAGCACCTATTGCGAAACCACTAGCATCACACATCAATTCAAAGGGCAAGGACCAATCAGGAGCAATATAGGAGTAGTAGCGAGACGCTCTTTTAACTCATCAAACGCCTTCCAGCACCTATCATCAAACACAAACTTAGCCTCTTTTTCAAGAAGCTTGCACATCAGGTTAGCAATCTTGGATAAATCTTTGATGAAGCGCCTGTAGAACCCAGCATGTCCCAAGAAACTTCGGACACCTTTGACTAAAATAGGTGGAGGAAGTTTTGCAATCACATCAATTTTCGCTTGATTGACCTCAATTCCCTTTTCAGAGATTTTGTGACCGAGGACGATCCCTTCCTTCACTATAAAATGGCACATCTCCCAATTTAGCACGAGATTTGTCTCCTCACATCTTTTCAGCACTTGACCCAGATTGCCTAGACAATCTTCAAACGAATCACCCACAACAGACAAGTAATCCATGAACACTTCCAAGAAGTCCTCTACTATGCCAGAGAGGATTGACATCATGCACCTCTGAAAAAGGCTGGTGCATTACACAAACTAAAGGGCATCTGGCTGAATGCAAACGTCCCATAAGAACAAGTAAACGTCATCATTTTTTATCCTCCAACGCAATGTTGATCTAATTGTAGCCCAAATAACCATCAAGGAAGCAATAATAAGAACGCCCTGCTAGTGTATCAAGCATTTGATCAATAAAAGGCATAGAGAAGTGATCCTTGCATGTGGCAGTGTTGAGCTTGCGATAGTCCATGCAAAATCTCCATCCAGTTACAGTTCTCGTCGGAATTAGCTCATTCTTTGCATTGGGCACAACTGTGATGCCGCCCTTCTTAGGAACACATTGGAATAGGCTCACCCATTTACTGTCAACAATCGAGTAAACCACTCCAGCATCTAACCATTTGATGATCTCTTTCTTGACTACTGCTTGCATATTCTCGTTCAATCTCCTTTTGATGCTCTACAATCGGTTTACTATCCTCCTCCAGCTGGATTTTATGTTCATAAATCCCAGATGGAATTCCCCAAATGTCGGCTATGGTCCAACCAATAGCATGTCTATATTCACGCAATACCTCCAAAAGCTGTAGAATCTGCTCCTCAGTCAGTAGGGCTGAAACAATCACTAGCAATTTGTTGTTCGGACCAAGAAACTTATACTTCAGATGTGATGGGAGCTGGTTAAGCTCCAACTAAGGTGGCTAAATGATCGAAGGATTTACTGGAGGAGTTGTTCTATTTTCCAGATCAAGATTTAGCTTCTTTGGGTCGTAAGAATATGAACCCAACCCAACAAGTGAATTAACTGTCTCCACATAACCTTTCATGTCTTCAGCATCAAAGTTCACAAGAATACCGGCTAGAGCTTCACCCAAACTTTCTTCTTCCATCTTGAACTCCACCGCTTCATCAACAACATCAAACGAATCAATTACCGAAATGCTCTCGTAAGCACTTGGTAACTTCATCCCCTTGCTAGCCTAAAAAGTAACTTATTCATCGTTGACTCAGAACTTGATTTCATTTTTCTCCTAATCCATCAGAGCTCTCCCTGTAGCAAGGAAAGGTCTCCACAGAATAATAGGAATGTCCCGATCAATAGCACAGTCAAGAATCACAAAATCAGTGGGCAACATAAATTCACCAACCTGTACAAGCAAATCATCAACCACACCAACAGGCCTTTTGATAGACCTATCAGTCATCTGCAACCTCATAATAGTTGGCCTTGGCATCCCCAAACTCGATTGTTTGTATATAGCAAGGGGCATCAAATTAATACTAGCCCCATTATCACACAAAGCACGAGCAAAATCATGGTGCCCAACAGAACAAGGAATGGCGAACGGCCTAGGAATGCCCTTTTTCTGAACAGTAGTAGTTGAGATGATGGAACTCATAGTGTGAGTTAAACTCACCATTTCATGTTGAGCCGTTTTCTTCTTGGTCAGCAGGTCCTTAAAATATTTAGCAAAATTAGGCATCTCCTTGATGAAAGGGAGCCTAGGCGTAACTGGTAAAGTTGCTGCCATGTGACCAGGAGGTCACGGGTTCGAGCTGTGGAAGCAGCCTCTTGCAGAAATGGAAGGTAAGGTTGCGTACAATAGATCCTTTCGGTCCGGCCCTTACCCGGACCCCGCGCATAGCGGGAGCTTAGCGCACCGGGCTGCCCTTTTAGGCATCTCCTTGACAGCTTCTAAGAAGGGAAATTCATAAATAACTGCTTCAACTGATCATAAAACTTCTCAAACTTAGCATCTTCCTTCTTCTTTACCAACCTCTAAGGAAAGGGAGGTTTAGACTTGAAAAACTAATTCAAAGGGCAGAGAGCCCCTTTTACAGTCTGCTTGCTCGTGTTATCAGCTTCCTTCACAATCTCTGAAATATCAGCAACCTTCTTGTCAGTAGGATTCTCATCAACAATAATAGGTGCTTTAGACTGCACCTCTTCCTCTTCATCTATCGACTCAAGATCAACCACCTTCTTATCGCCTCTTGGAGTATTTTACCAATCCTAGTAGTGATGGCAAACACACAATCTACACCACCTCCCTCAGTCTACGAATTCGAAATAATGTCACTCAAAAGTCCTCCCTTTTTAGGAAGGTGCTGCTCTCTAAAAAAATCCCTTATCCATGACTTAAGCTTCTAAATAGCCGCTGTATGGGAACCCACTGTCTCTATCAGCCCAGATAAAGTCCTCTCCGACTTAGACTGATTTTCCATAATCTTCTCAAGCATTACTTCAACCTTCGAACTACCTTGCTCTGTTGACTGCCCTTTCGGTGGTATATAAGGATTTGAACTCTTGCTCCCAAAATTGTTACTATTTTTGTAGCTCTCTTGGTTCGCACCACCATAAATATTGTTGTAGTTACCTGAGTTCTTATAAGCACCTTGACCTTGCTGAGGTTTCCATTGATTCTGATTCCACCTTGGTAGTTTTATCTTTGATAACCCCCATGAGAGTTATTCACATAGTTAGCATCTTCAACCTGCATAGGAGGCCCATCATGAAATGGACCATTTTTTAGTCTGGTACATCCCTTTTAGCATAATTGTATCATTCTCACAAACATTTACCTTGTTAATCTAGGTTTCATCAAACTTCTTTGTAGCAAGGAAATATTTGTTGCAAACTCTTCCAATGTTTGCTGGGTATCTAGATTCTCCTTTACCATATTCTAGATCATATCACTATCATACGGTACAACATCAGCATTGTTTGAGTTCTAAGCCCGATTGTGAGTAGTTAGCTTGTCAAGTATGTTGGTCACTCATCGATAAGATTTGTTCATGAAACAACCATCAACTGCATTAGCAACTGACTGCATCACTGGATCTAGCCCTCGGTAGAATTTCTCCATTAATATGTGCTCCGAAAAACCATGATTCGGACACTTCTGCAAATACTCCTTGAATCTCTCCCAGGCTTCATATAGTTCTTCCCTCGGTCGCTACTTAAATTCATATATCTTGTCACAAATTTCAGCCTTCCTACTAGGAGGGTACCATTTCTTGAGAAAAGCAGTCACCATCTCTCCCTATGTAGTAATCGAATTTCGGGACAGCTTCTCAAACCATGTTCTTGCATCTCCAGCTAAGGAATATTTGAATAACCTCAGTCGAATAGCATCTTGTGAAACGTTGTTTTGTATGTGATTAGCACACACATCCACAAAATTCTGCAAATGACGTTGAGGGTTATTCTAGGTAGAGTTCCGAAAGTATTCCTCAAGCTTCAGCAACTGGTATAGAGAGGAGTCAATTTTCACGCTAGCAGCTCCAATCGAGGATGAACAATAGCAGATGCATAGTCCTCCTCTGGAACAAGATCAGCGAAAACATTCTCATCATCTGATTCATTCGCCTGATTATTCAATCGATTCCCTGGTTAACAGCATGTTGATTTTGCTGATTCTGATTCATGTTGACCTGGTTTACAAAGAATAGCAAACAAGGGGTGATGGACTAATCAAAAGACTTCAATCAAAGCAAACACTATTTAGTAATTTCAAAACTGTATTCCCCGACAACGGCGCCAAAATTTGATACGCTCAAATTACACCTATTAATGGTATAACGCGGACGTTGTCAAATATAGTAACCCAACAAGGTTGGGGTCGAATCCCACAGGGAATATGGTGTGAAAAGGTTACTAAAGTCACCTGATGCTAAATTTAGGTCTAATGTCTTAATCCGATGATTTTGGTAAAAGTTGATTTTTTATGATTAATTGCTTTGGGTTAGAATTTATGGTAAAAGAAACCAAGATTGTGTCCCCGTTAGATAGAGTGTGTGATCATGGGTATTGATCTTGATATACTTCTAATGGATCATTATATGAATGTACTTAACCTCTATATGAATCTCTACTATTTCCCAATAAATAAAGATTATCTCTTTTTATGATTTCCCCAAATATAAAAAAGTAACTATGAAGAACGATTAATTATGCCAAGTAAATTCTTCTTATTCCTAGGTGAATTTATTAAACAAAGTTTACAGCTTGGAGTCCTTATTATTTATTCTTACCAACCCTAATTATTTTTCCAAATAAATCAAGGTTTATGGCTTTAATCAATTGCAACCATTAATTATGAATGAAGAATGAAGAATAAATAAACCCTAATAATCCATTATGTGTAGATCAATCACAAACCCAATCACAAAACACCCATCATTGGGTTCACAACCCTAGTAAGGGAATTTAGCTACTCATGACAAAGAATAAGAAATAAGAAATTGAAGAATTTATAACTGCTTACTTTGGAAGAAAAGAGGAATTGATGATACTTGAATTGATGTTTGAATCTTCAAAAACTAGAGAGTATTTGATATTCTAAGTCAAGAGACAAAAATATAATAACTGATGACAATTAAAACCCTACAATGACTATTTATAGGTTCTGAAAACGTTAAAGTTACAGATTTACACTTTGGTCCCCGTCGCTACAAAATACGGTCCGTAAACTGAAATACGGACCGTAAACCAGTTTACGACCAGGTCTTCCTTCAAGACTTGAGCAACTGCAATCTCTTGAAATACGAACCGCATTTTGATTTACGGTCCGTCTTCTGTATAGTCGTCTATCAGCTTCCAAAACTTTGACTTTTTGCCAGATGCTTGAATGGTTAAATATGCTTTGAAATACGGACCGTAAAGTGGAATACGGTCCGTAAAAGTTGTTCGTAAATCACCATTTCCTTATCCTAGCTTTCTGGTTCTTCTTATTCTTAAATACGCCCATGGAATACAGCCCGTATTTGAGAATACGGTCCGTAAACTGAGTTTACAACCACTTCTACACTTTTAACTGATTTCATTCCAAATCTGTTCTGTTACCTGAAAAACACTAAAAACACATTAAATAGATACTAACTTGCTTAAAAACAAGTAAAACTCCTCATAAAAAGGCCTTGAATATGCCATAAATTCCCGTCACATCAATTGTGAATGGCCATTTGAGAGCCATTTTTCCTTCCTTAGAGAGCAAATTATAGTGATGTAAAGTTGGGTTTAGGAGTAGAATGAAGTGTGGGGATGTTAAGGAGACTTTTATTGTGTTTAAGAGGGAGATATAAAGTTGTGGAGTGGTAGGAAATGGAGAGGCAGTCGGGGTTTGGGGGGAGTGTAATTGAGGGAATGGGGAAGGTGAAAAGGGGCAAAGCCTTTTATTTTTCTGAATTCCTGATTGACCGCTCCAGCGATTGTCTGACCGCTTCCGCCATGCCATTGCAGCGCTACCTCTAGCTGCTAAAGCAGGCTCCTGGAAATTATTGTTTTCAACATTTCGATCCATTTAATTACGACCCGAGTTTACTGTCTTACCCATGTGTCCCCAATAGACCTATGATTATGAATCCTTCTGATTCATCAGAGTTAATACTCTTGCGATATCCACGTGAAAACTAGCAGTCAAGCCATCACAAAGTGTATATTGCTAGGATTAAATTCGTGCATGATGATCTTTTTCGATTAGTCTAGACGGGAGTGGTAACGTTAATTTTGGCGATTCATTAAGTGGAGTGTTACTTCTTTCACGCCTTTTGTTCACTCAAGATTATTTTAATAAAGACACTATATCTTATAGTTGACCCGGAATTCCACAAGATAAGGTTATTCCAAATCAAGGCTACTAAGTTTAATTCACGGGCTTGCTTCTCCGTGCACCATGGTTCGCTTATTGTCGTTCGAGGACGAACGGTTGTTTAATTGGTATCTGATACAATGACCCATTTAGTCATTATTGTAGATCCCAAAATTATCGCAACTTTGACATCCTGGACTTGTTCAGTTCGTTAGGTATTCCCGATGAACACCTAACCTAACTGGACCCGTTGTACGAATAGGAATTAAATAACTAATTTTGGGACTTGGACCCAGTCATGCCGCTTTAGTGCCAGGCAAACCGCCACAGCGGTCACACCCCAGCAACCCCTTCCCCACTGAATCATAGGTGGGAAGAATTACATCAAACCACCGAAACAGCCTCGAGGACACTGAAGCGGTGCCGCTGAAGATGTAGGCCGACCGCTGAAGCGTTAGACGACCAGTGATTAACCTATTTAAAACCCCATTTATTAACTTGACCTAGCAATTATTTTCCCAAGTTACAACTGCCATCTGGAGATATTTTTATCTCCTTGAGACCAAAATGTTGGGAAGCTAATCTTTTTAAATCCCTCATTTCTTCTCTTTTAATTTTCCCTTTTCTTCTTACACCATATTTTACTATGGCAAAAGCTTTAAATAAAGGGTCTTCCATGAAAAATACTTATGATACCTTTGGGGAGTTGTAGTAATGATTGTCCTAGAATAATTAGTAGCTATAAGATGGTTTTCTTATGCAAGAACTAATTCTAAGAACAAATCCTTGCTATTTCTCCAATGGGTTAAGTTGCTAAGTGGCTAATAGTGTCTCATGTGAATGATTGAGGTAAGTTTGACATAGGTAAACCCTGTTTTCCATAAAAGTGATAATATAGCAATAATCAAGAATCTAGAATGATTATTTTAGAAATGACGACTCTACCCCTATGACGTGATTTCTTCTATTGTTGCTTACTCGAATGTATCCATCGTTCTTATACCTCTTGGATCTAAAAACTCCCTATGAAGATGGAAGATGAAATCCAAGTGGATGTTCGCACACCTGTTCAGCCTAAGATAGGTTACGGCTTCATTTCTTTGGTAGACTCCGGTTAGACTTACATATTCGTGTATTAGATGAAATGGAGAATGCATGTATAGGATTTTGAAGATTGGGATGGAATTCTTATGATGGTACTGTTATGTGATTTATATGTTCGGGCTTCTGGCCTGTAGATTTTCTAGGTTCATGTGTTGGTATTCCCTTGCATATTGGTGGATTTTATGTGACTTGGAAGGCTAGTTGTTCGGTACTTGACTTACTATGCTCCATTAATGAAGAGTTCTCGATGTGCATAAACATGTCCTGTGTGTATTTAATATTGAATCATAATTTGGTATGAAGATTGATAAACATGCCAAAAGAACATGAAATCATTCCAGACTGGATGTTTAGTGGTGACTTTATAAGTAAAAAGCGTATTTATCATATATTGATGTCGTTAGAAAGTAAAGGAATGAGGTGATATTGTTCTTTTGATTTTGTCCATGCTGGACATTGGTGACTAGTGTTAATCTCGTTCATGATATTGTAGTATCTTACTTGTTGTCGTTGAGACGAGGATAGTGATTCTATTATGGCTTATTGTGCAGCCTTTTCATGATATTATTTGTGCGCCCATGCGTGGTACTTTGATATTGATTTGACTATTGACATTGAACTCGTACATTGCACGCACTCTCATCCTTCATGATATAATGTTGATACATTGACGATACTTAAGGAAACACTGTTATGAGCTGGGCTCAATTGGATGAGAGTGACGTGAGTACCGATGTTCGATGTTTATCCTAGAATCAAGGAAGAGCGGCAGCGATGCCGAGGTTTTTGCCGGAATCTTGAGATAGTGATTACCGAGGTTGTTGCCGGAATCGTGAGGTACATGGACTTTTCGGGACCCCATGGGTTATGCTGTCGAGATGTGATGTTCCATCATCGAAGTACATGTGTACGGTGCACATGCATTGCATCAATATTCCATACATTATTATGCAGCATAACATTGTACCTTTTGAATTCTCATGATATTCTTGTGATCTAATTATGATATAAAGAGTCGGGTGAATGTATTAAAACTTGACACAGTGGGGCATAGTTTTTATAAACATAGGCCATGATATTGAATTACTTCTGTTTGATTCTCGTTGGCTCAGTTGTACATTTTGGCTTCCTAAATTCAGGGGAATAATGAATATCAGATTGACGAGATAACTTTCTGATATTAAGAGTGGATAGTGTAATGGTAGTTGACTTGTGATACTTGATCCCAATTTTCTATTGTATGCTAGATGAGTTAGAAAGGAATATAATGTAAGTTAGGCAAACAGATTACTAGGGAGAAATTGACGAGGATAAGAATCTTTATTTGTTGAGCCTAGCGGTAGGTAATGTGTACTGTTGACCTAGTTTTACCTATCATGCTTATTTGTGAACTCTGTTACTAATATGTTCTTCTAACCATTGTCGGCCTATGGTTCTTACCCATACTAGTGTTGTACTGATACTACTCTTGCTATATTCCTTTTGGGGTGTAGAGTTTTTCAGGAAATTGATTGTTGGAGTTTTCCCGAAAGATGCACGGTGCCTACCTTGCAGGCCTCCATCACCTTCATTCTGAGATGGAGGTTGGGTCTTAGATACATTATTTTATTCGGGTTCAATCTTAGTCGGTCTTGTACTAGTCTAGACCATGTTATGGGAAGCTGAGTAAGTATATTTATTAAATGGTTGTAAAAGCTTCCGCAAATTTATTTGAATGTATCATTTTGACTTTTTTTTAAATTACAACATATCTTAAAGTTTATTAAATCTCGTTCTTTACTTGTAACTGAATTGTGTTGGGTTGAGGGTTCGCCTATCGAGGTGGGAATGGCGGGTGCCCGCGCGATCCTAATTGGGTCGTGACATTTCTAACCTGAGGGGACCATTGACATGCTTCCCGAGGTGTTTGGGTATGATTCGGGTGACTTTTGGAAAATTTGAGCTTAAAGCGAAAAAGAGTTCACTCAAGGTTGACTTTTGGGTAAACGAACCTTTTTCGGGAATCCGTCGATTTCGAGAGATCCGTATGGTCATTTACAACTTGTGCATATATTTGGTTCAATTCCCAATGCACTCGGGTGCAATTCGGGACTTAGGTTGGGAAGTTGATGCTGAGATATCGGGGGTTGACTTAGTCAATGAGACATCCGTTGGGAATTTCGAGGCCACGAGTGCGTTGGTAGTGTTTTATATATGTCTGCATATATAGTATGTGAGCAGATGGCCTCAGATAATAGTCGGGATTTCGGGTTGAGACTGTGAAGAGATTTCTGGTGTCTGGTGCCCATTATGGCGGCACCAGCACCGCGGCAGCAATACCGGTTTAGCGGTCACCCTGCCGTTGTAGCAGCTTAAGTGGTTTAGGGCAGGATCGCTGTAGCGGTCATGGGACCGCAGAAGTGGTATAATGGTCACGGAAGCGGGTGTCAGACAGTTAATTTCATTAAATGAGTGTTAAAAGCCCTAAGTTCCTCATTCATTACTATTCCGAAAATTGAGTTATTGAGAACATTTCAAGGCATTTCTTGGGGAAATTAATTGTGGTAAGTCCCTTTACTTTCTTTTCCATTCCATGGTTTCATTATCACATTAGGATTCCTTTATCATGCTAGTTCACTAAGAGTTTAAGAATTAAAAGAGGGTCCAATGAGTTCTTCTTTCTAGGCTTTGTAATCTTGATTTATTGATTGAGTTAGCTTCATTCAGCATGCAATTGATGACTAGAATCTATTATTGCATGATTTTTTCCTAATTAGTGGCTAAATTATGGAATTGAAAGTTAAGGTTTATACCCAAATTTGGGGGTTTTGCCTAGAATCCGAATCTAAGTAAATTATTAGTTAAGTAAATTATTGGTTCTTCTAGCTTGTTATTGATGGGAATTGATCACCTAGAGTGTTGATTTCATATTGGGACCTATAGGACCCAAATTCCATCATTTCTAGTTTATAAACCTCATTCCATAGGTCAGGAATTTGGGTCTTAAATAGAAGTAGGGTTTGATTGATGATCTTCTTGATTCTAATTGCATATTTTGGATATGATTAGACTTCCATTATTATGAGGCTCGAAGGAAAGGAAAGACTAAGGTGTGATTGTTGGAGACTTTGTTGTTCGACCTTCCAGGTAGGTTACGGTTTACCCTATGGTGAGATTCCGATTAGCGAAGCATATATTCAGATGATATTGTCGGAGAATGAATGTAAACCTTTGGTTATGAAGTTCGGTGGGATATTACCTTAGGTTGGTCCTTGTTATATGATTTAGGGCTAGCCACCCCATTGTTTTGTGACTTATCTTGTTCTATTTGTTGTTGGCTCATTGCCACGTAGTGATAGTAGATATTGATGACTAGTGATATATCTTGATGATGATATTGTACCACCTTACTTGTTGCTGTTTTGGGACGAAGTTTGTGATACTATTGTGGCTTATTGTGTAGCCTTTTTATTGATATTGTTGGTGTGCCCATGTGTGGTACTGTTGAGATTGATTTGATTATTGACATTGAACTCATACATTGCACGCATTCTCATCCTTCATGATATATTGTTGATACATTGATTATATACAAGAAAGCACGGTTATAAGCTGGGCTCAGTTGGATCAGAGTAACATGAGGACCGATGTCCGATGCTTATCTCATAATCGAGGTATGAGTGCTGGTACCGATTGCTGGGGTCTTTACCAGAATCGTGAGGATTGGTACATGGACTTTGCGGGTCCCCCATAAGTTGTGCTGCCGAGATGTGATGCTCCATCATCGGAGTACATGTGTATCGGTGCATATGCATTGCATTCATATTTCATACATTACTGCATTGCATTATACCTTTGGCTTTTTGTGATATACGGATTCAGAGTTGATGTACTGAGACTTGGCACAGTTGGGTTTAGATGCTATAACATAGATGATGATTTGTACATGGTTATTGGCTCGTGCTGGCTTATACCTTATTGATTTACTTGTTTATCTTATTTTATTATCTTGGTATATGTTAGTTAATCTTAGTCGGCCTATGATACCCACCAGTACGTGTCGTTTATACTGACCTACACTTGCTGCATTCTTTTATGAATGCAGAGTATCAGATGGGATCGACGTCTACCTCTTATGGTTGAGAGTTCGAGCCTATTGATTTGTAATGATCCGTTTGGTTGTTTAGCACTTTTGGACTCTTTTTCGTTAAAATACCCTTTCCGTAGCTTTAAATGGTATTCTTAACTTGCGGGGATAGGTGGCACGGTTATACAATTGATGGGTAATTTTTGAAATATATTTATTTAATGTGTGTGAATAGTTTATTCTTAGGAATTTTATTTGCATATACATATATATATATATATATATATATATAAGGCATGAGGTGAGAGTATTTATTTTTTTGGCTAATATGTTAATGGATTGGTTGACTAAAGTGCAATTGTCTGGTTATTAAATGGTAAAAGAAGTGGGTCCAGCTCACCATCCCTTCTCTTTATGCCATGGGTCATACGGTTCTATTGGGAATAACTGACTTTTTTTTCTTTATACCTAATACTAATCAAAAAGAAAAGTTGCATATATTTGGCTAGGCTAAGGGAGAATAACATTTCGGGAAAGAGGCAACGGGAAGCAATTCCTGTGGAAGAAAGTTAAGGTAAAAATTGTTATGCTTCATTTATATTTTGGTGAAGTAGGTGACATAATGATGACCTGTGATTAGGACGAATGATAAGAGTAATGATTACAAATCATTCTGGGCAATATTGATAGAAGTAATATGGCCCCGTACGGTTGCTTCCATTGTGTTTTAAATGTAAAGTCACTATTTTCTTATTTTAGCTTCTGGTTTTATAGAATTGAGAATGAGGGTTTAGAGAATTAACAAGTTTTTGTCTTGTTCTCTTTTCCTCATTGTTATTTTTAAAGCAACAATGAGAGTACTATGTCCAGAATTGTGAGGGGTCATGTGCGTTTCTTGTTGAAGGTCACTGTTTCGAATTTTGCATCTGGTTTCTAATTTATTTTTTTTTGTATTTTTTTTTAATGTTTATCATGTATCAATTTCAATCTTTATATATTGGGTCTACCTAATTAAATATCATATTATTGAATTATATGAACACCTTCAAATCCATGGTATTTGAGTTGTAGGAAGTGAGATTTTAATCCTAAGTTAAGTTTTAGACTCATAATTAACGTGAGTTATATATTTGATAGACACTGTTCATTCGGAAGAGCTCCGGAAGGGAAAAGGTCAAGTTTGATTGTTCGTGACACCCGCTCGGCCTTGAGGTAGGTTACTGTCTACTTTAGTTAGACTCTGATTAGAGAATCGTATGTAGTTGTAGAAAGTGACGGGGATAGCATGATAGGCCTTCGGGCATGAAGTGGAGGTGAATTCCAATTAGGTTGGCTCTGTCAGCTGTTATGTGGGCTTGTTGCCATATGTATTATTTTCTGTGATTATCACCTGTTTGTATCTCAGTCACATACTAGCTCACTCATTATATGAAAAGGAACAGTAATATTGATAATTGAACAGTGGACTATAATATGACTTGTATTTTTTGATTGTATATTGTTGAGACTGATATCATGCATAACATGCCTTTCATATTATTCTTGTGATGATGGTAAGGTAAGTGATTGAGAGACTCCGAGGTCTTTGTCGGAGATTGAGAGTGACAGAGAGACTCCGATGTCTTTGCCGGAGATTCAGAGTGACAGAGAGACATCGAGGTCCTTGCCGGAGATTGAGAGTGATTGATAGCCTCTGAGGTTTCTGCCGGAGAGCACGAGTGGTACATGGACTTCGCGGATCCCTCATGGGTCATGGCTTTGAGGCACTGCCCTTAGCATGTGTGTATGAGAGTGGAGTGAGAGAGGTGATTGTTGCATTGCATTGCATTCATCCACTAATATATTTGACTAATCATTTGGTGAGCTAGATCTGTCTTGGTTGATTTCATGATTCCTTTACACTTTACTTGTATATGATACGTGACCATACCTGTTTGTTCTATGTGCTACTTGTTAGTTTCCACTTTTTTATGCGTTATCTAATCATTGTCGGTCTATGATGCTTACCGGTACTAGTGTTGTACTGATCCTACTCTTTCTGCATTTTTTGTTAAGTGCAGTGTACGATCCAGGCTCCAGTTCTACGCCCGTGGCTAAAATGCGAGGGTGACATCTTTCAGTCATTCAGGGTGAGCTACTTGGTCATCCGTGGCCCTTGAAGTACCTTCTTTATTTATTTCTACTTTTGCATTCGACAGACAATATGTAGCCTTCGGGTATTTTCAAACTTGTATTCCGGACTATGTTTAGCGCTTTTTTACCTTTTGGCCAGATTTTGGGGATGTCGTGACATTTCTAGTGATGATAAATATTTACGACTTGATAACTTCTTCTTCTTTTATTTTGCGCTTATTTACCTTGTTATTGGGAATGTGGTTTGCCTACTCGGGGGGATAGTGTAGTTATCACCACGACTCATGAATTGGGTCGTGACATGATTAGAGTCTTGTTGGGGTGAGCATGTGGACTCTTCGCTACCCGAAGGCTCTTCTTTCATTATGTCTTACTTTGCTATTCTGACACATTATTGAGACTATTGATGTATTATTACTACTTCCAGACTTATAGATTTTAGTTAGATGCTCTTGTATGGCCAAACCAGATACTGGGGTGGTTTTTTATATACTTCCGCATTTATTATATATTCTATGTTAGACTTACGTTACTTTAATCTTTTTCCTCTATTTATACTATGTTTGTGAATGTTGGGTTAAGGGTTCGCCTACCGAGGTGGGATAGGTAGGTGCCTGCGGGACTTTGTGGAATTGGGTCGTGACATTTGTCACCATTAATTTCATCATGGACCTTTTCTTGAATGGAATAACACTAACAAGAACATTAACAATTCCAAGGGAAAGGAAAAGAGCCACAATGTTACATACTAAGAACACCTTAAACGCCGCTTTTTGACCCAAAAGTGATTTTCCACTTTCTTGATTAAATCCACCAGGAGTATTAACCCCAGTAGAAAATGTGACAGTTGCTATAGCATTGCAACAACTGTTATGGTTCTTCTTGCATTTCTTAAACCTTCACTTTGGAACTCGATTTTCGGGAAACTCAAGACAGTGACACCTACTGTAAGTCATTTTTGATTATTCGGTTGTGTTTGTTATGTGTTTGTGCCGGATCATCTCCGCAGCAAGTTTGATAAAAAAAATTGTCCGCTGCATCTTTGTTGCTCACAACGAATAAAGAAAAGGACGGAGATGTTGTGACCTTACCATAAATCGGACATATGTGTCAAGAAATGTGGTATTTTACGTAGCATCATCATGTGGTCCGAAGAAGTCACATTACTAGATTCAAGAGAAATAGAGCAACAGCTACAACACAAGCTTGAAGAAGAAGGACAAGAAAGTAAGGCAGAATCACAACAAAAGGTAGGTGAAAAAAATCACATATAGAAGATATGTCTTCAAAAGGAGAAAATAAAAGCCCATGGTAAACTGGAGTCCATTAAAACCAGAAGAGTTGCAAGAAAAAGTCCAAGAAGCTACGCAGCCTCAATTAAGAATGTCCACATGACTGAAATGCCCAAATAGTAAGTATATAAATGCAGCACTAGCTGAGGTTGACAAGGTCAACTAGCCTACCACCTTTGAAGAAGCTTCGAAGAGTAGTGAATGGAGAAAGGCATGCAGGAGGAGATTTCGGCCTTAAGACTAAACCAGACTTGGGATTTAGTAGAAACACCCAAGGACGTTGAACCCATATCATGTAAGTGGGTTTATAAGTTGAAAACACATCTTGATGGATCTATCGAGCAGTATAAGGCCCGATTAGTAGCCCGTACGGCTCTGATACGACAAGACATTTAGCCCCTGCCAAAAATTACTACAGTTTGTGTGTTACTAGTTTTGGCAGCTTTCCTTCACACAGAGTTGGATCGCGAGATATACATAGATCAGCCACATCGCTTCGCGAATAAAGACATTCCTGATTATGTGTGCAAACTGAGGAAGACTCTATATGGTCTGAAGCAAGCCCCCCGAGCATGGTACAAAAAACAATGAGTTCCTAATCCAAAGTGGCTATCAAGTGGCACCAGCAGATTCAAGCTTATTCATAAAAGCTCGTGAAGGAAGGCTAGCCATCACTTTAGTCTATGTTGACGATTAATTATCACAGGAGACGACTTTGATGAGATTTATTGAAGTAAACGAAACTTGATGGTGCGATTTCAAATGAAGGAGTTAGGTGAACAAAAACACTTCCTTCGCCTTGAGGTTGAAAAGACTAAGGATGAATTATTCCTCGGACAACAGAAGTACGCAAATGATCCACTCCAGAAATATAGAATGACGGGTTGCAAGCCATCTCCTACACCAATGGAGCCGAACTTAAAACTATGTTCCCATGAAGGAAAATACCTGGAGGATGACACAATGTATCGTCAACTTGTCAGAAGTCCCATCTATTTAACATTGACTAGATCAAATATTTTCTTCGCAGTTGGACTAGCCAGCAGATTTATGCAGAAACCAAAGAAGCCTCACTTGAAAGAAATCAGAAGGATATTAAGGTATGTAAAATGAACTATTGATGATGGACAATTCTACATGAAAGAAGATCCTTTCAAAATTATTAGATATTGTGATGTGGTTTATGTTGGTGACCATAACACTCGACGATCAAGTACCGGATATGTCTTCAATCTTGGATCAGCTACAATATCATTGTGTAGCAAAAGACAACCAACTGTTTCACTTTAAATAACATAAGCAGAATATTGAGCAGGAACAATAGCAGCACAAGAGATCACATTGCTAAACCAACTCATGAAAGACTTGCATCAACCATTGGAACATACCATGCCACAATATTATACAACTTATTAGCTATACGTTTGGCCGAGAAACCTGTATTTCACGCCAAGATGAAGCACGTGGAAGTACATCATCATTTTCTTCGAGAAAAAGCTCTTCTGGTTGAAATTGAAATGAAGCAAGTCAAGACAGACGAGCAAGTAACGAACATATTCACAAAGAGCCTGGGCAATATAAAGTTTATAAGATTTCGGGAAACACTTGGAATGGTTGAAAGAGATAATAAAGTTGGTAGTGAGGAGGAGTGTTAAAATAAATCATCTTCAACTTTATTCTTGATTGGTCTCTTCTCTAGAATGTTCAAGTAATTCTAGAGAATTCAAATAATAACTCTAGAAAAAGATGGTTAGGAATATTCTAGAGAAAGTTGTAAATATATCTTACTAGATCTTTCCACCACCACCTATAAATAGAGGTGGTCATTTGAGTTGTAAGCAAGCAAGAAAGTAAGAAGTGAGAAGTGTGAGAGCTAGTGAGAAATAGTAGAGAGAAACAAAGAGAGTTGCTAGAGTGTGAGTGCAAAGAGAAAATTAAGGGTAAGAATTATAAGATCGAAGCTAGTCCTTACCTTGAAATAATAAAATTCAAGGTTATTAGCAACCAATTGTGCGGGACAATTCTCAACAATAAACTATAACTTGTCCGGCATAGTTCTGTAGAAATTAAGTTATCCGGCAAAAGTTGTGTAGTAACTAATTTCGCAAGGAAAAGTGCTTTATCCGACAAAGTTAGAAACTTTGCCTTTTCTGGTAAAGTTACATAGAAACAGGCCTTGTCTGGCATAAGTTCCGCAAATAACTTAATTTCTACGGAATTATATTGGACAAGGCATAGTTTTTATGTTACTTTGCCAGAAAAGACATAGATTCTATAAACTTTTCCTTGCGAAATTAGGTCATAGATTCGATTTTTTTTTTTTTTTCGATGTTAGGGATATTTTCGGTCACTTTTTTGTTACTTAAAGTGACGAAGGGAAAAAATTAAAGAGTAGCAATTTAAGAGGCAAAAATTAAAGAGCACCCCAAAATAGTGGCATTCGTGCGAATTGGCCTATATGAACTAATATAATTGAATTTATTATTTAATTCCAACATATATGGATTTAATCAAAATGTCTAACTCTAGCAGGCTAGTCCATCTAGTTGGATTTTAAATGACAAATCCATTCCATTAGTCCAAGGTCCATATGTGTAAAATACATGACACAACAAGTCAAATCAGAATCGATAAAATCACGTCACATGCATAAGTGTGCCAAGTCAATGTAAGGACGACTCAAAAGTCGTTAAGTGTTCAAAATGATATGTCTTGGCCAATTAAATACAACTTTGGTTTTCCCATTCAAAATTGAAGATGGGGTTCTATTGGTCAAGTACCCAGCAGTCAAAATACATTCTCCCCAGAATTTGATTTGAAGATTCATCACATAGCTTTAATGATAGATTCGATGACTCACATGAAACTATTTGAAAGCAATTGAGTTCAAATGTAATTGAAGTGCCTACTCTCTATAGCTATAAGTAGATGATTTACTTAACTTTCTAGAGTCATTCAAAATTGGAGAGAAGGCACCCCCAATTAGAAGATCAATCATAGGAAGAAGAGAAATACATATATCAAGAAGCCTTCATCTCTGTGATTATCCATAGGTCTTCCGCAAATCAAAAAGCCTCACTACTAAAAGTCGGGCCAAACAACGACTAAAAAAAGCCGAGCGACTGAGTCGGTCAAGAAAATCGAGTAGAAACTGACGTAGTCGGTCGGTTTACCCTTTTTTATTATTAAAACTATTTTTACAAGAAACCGACGGACGTCCCTCATTTATTTTCGCACAATTTAGCGTAAAATATATTTTACGAGATACTCCATCAACTTAATATACATTATTTTTTGCTCAAAAAGTAAAAATATATAACCAACGGTAGAGTCGGTTTAGTTAAAAAGATACTTCATCATAAAATAGAAAAATGCATATGATCTCAAGATAAACAAAGAATAGAAATCTCTATTAACGGAAATATCAACAAAATAAATTAATAGCATCTGTCAACTGATTATACTGTCGTGTATATATATATGGCTTTTATTAATTATTCTGAACAAGAAGACTAATACAAATCTATCAATGTAGGTAATTGATTAATTAATACAAATGATAACCTTGATCTGAGCTGTCAACATCTGAGTTACTGCTACCCTCATGACTATCTTTCTTCGCAACTTTCATTTCTTCAACTCTACTAATATTACTCTTAGGACTTTCCTCATTCATCTTCTTATCATCTCTTCTTTTTCTCCATTCAGTCTTCCTTTTCCATTGTCTAACCAACAAAATTCCCAAACTGAGAAACACAGCCATAGTGCACCCTCCCCCTATAACCACAACCTCAATTAGTACCCAATGAGCCCCTTTTCCTTGTGGCAATATTGACCATATTGCAGCTATATAAGCTGATGCCATAAAAAAAGTAGAAATCCACATTACTTTATGTGTTGCCACCATTAGTTTCATCATGGATCTTCTCTTGAATGGAATAACACTAACAAGAACATTAACAATTCCAAGGGAAAGGAAAAGAGCCACAATGTTACATACCAAGAACACCTTAAAGGCCGTTTTTTCACCCAAAACAGCTTTTCCACTTCCTTGATTAAATCCACCAGGAGGATTAACTCCAGCAGCAAATGTGACGGTTGCTATTAGTACTGCAACAACTGTTATGGTTTTTCTTGCATTTCTTAAACCTTCACTTTGGAGCTCGATTTTCTTTCTCCTAGCAGCGCGATAATTATTGTTGTTGTGTTTCCTTTGATGATGATAATAAGAATGTTGAGATGAGGATGGAGATTGAAAAGTACTAGAAGTAGTAATAATTTTTCTTGGCCATGATCCCAAATTTGGTGAGACAACTTGTTGGATGTCTTGAAAACTTGGTGGTAATTGGTCACATCTTTTGGCACCAGCTTTTTGTAATGCTGGGATAATTGCAAGAGCACCAGAGTTACTTGCATCTGCTTCAACTACATCTAATGCTGTATATCCTTTCTGATTCAAAGCATTTACTTCTACCCCAAGCTTAAGTAGATAAATAACCATCTGAAGAGAAGTATATAGAAGAGAACAATTAGTTTTGAGTTTTTATCTACAAGTATATTTTTTGTGCAACTCAGATTTTCAAAGGAAAGGTTTGTTGGCTCCAGGAAACTAATTTCTTTTAATTATGAATAGTTATTAAATTAATTAAAGTGATTAATAGTGTAATTTTTTCTTTACACTGTCACTCTCTAGAGATTTATACTCATGCTTATGATTTTCACACATTACATCTTAAAACTTGACTTTATATTTTCCACTGATTTTGATAATTTTCATTAAAAATAAAAACTCCTCAGCCAAAATAATTTTGAACATTCTCATTTTATCCTTATAACATGATTTTATAATCACATTAATGTCTATGATATATTTTAGACCACGAAGATGAAATGTCAATATTGTTTAATTTTTTTCATTCTTAAACTCAGTATGCTCAACCAAAGGCTTTCGCATAAAAAGGGACTGCGAGAGTACAAAAGGAGAGTATATATAAACCTAGAAGTGAAATACATAAAAGTGAAAAAGAAAACTTACCGACGTGAGTTTCCTAACAGTAGCCAAATGGAGAATGGTGTTTCCATCAGTATCTTGAACGTTCATGAGATTTGAAACGTTAAGACTCTCCATCAAGAACTTAAGCACTTCAAAGTGGTTATTCTTGACAGCCAAATGTAGAACAGTCTCTCCATGTTTGGTAATCATTTCAGAAGATTCAAGACTTACTGAGAGTATCTCAGCGACAATGTTCACTCTTCCTTTAATGACTGCCCAATGAAGTGGAGTTCTATCTTCATTATCTTGTAAGGCAGAAAGATCCATGTCCAGTTTTAGCAGTTCTCTTGTTATATCTAAGTGGCCTTTGCTGCAAGCTTTATGTAACGGACTGCACCCATTCAAGTCATTCTTCGAAGCAAAATCAGGTCGCACTTTAACCAATTCCTTCGCTACTTCTGCAAATTTGAAGATAGATAAGAATGAGATATCATGCGTTTGATAGGAATAAAACTGTTTTAGCAAATATTTTAGCAAAAAGAGAAAAATGGCTTCCATCCTTTCAAAGTTTTCTTAATTTTCACCGTCATGTCATTACAGTAATCAATACCTAGATCGCTAAGATTATATTATATGTGAATGGATATAGGATCTCTCCACTCTTTGCGGGGAGTTAGATTAGTCAACCTGACCCGGGATATGTTCATTGACAAAGATGTTCTAATGACATTTAATTGAATCATGCCAAGACATATAGCATATTGTCTTAAAGGGATTTTCGATAGACTTCTTAAACATGATTTTAATTTTCTGATGATCTTTAATCAAAGTCATGTTCATACTTCATATAGTCGCGAGAACATTTGTCATATAGCCGTTATATAGTTTTATTTATGACCATTGCGAGGTTTCAATATCTAGTAGTCCTCATTGGTTCACATTTCAACGTAGTTATTTTGTCCTGTTGCTAACAAATAACTGGAAATTCGTATTATACACCACTGTCACAGTTTTAGAAATTACTTATTCTTTTTACAAACCAATTAACTCCCACTAATAGTCAACATACTACTACTCCCTCCGTTTCAGTTTGTATGTCAGGTTTTGACTTGGGACGGAGCTTAAGCAAGTAAAGAAGTCTTTTGAATCTTGTGATTTTAAACTAACGATATGTAGAATATACCAAAATGTCTCTAATCTGTGGTCTCAAGCATATCATGTGAAAAGTTAAAATTAAAGAGTTGTCAAAAAATGAAAGAGACATTTTTTTTAAACTGCCTAAAAAGAAAAGTAAGACAAACATATTGAAACGGAAGGAGTACCACTTTTTACTCTCATAAATTTGCCCTTCACTCAGAAATTTATGGATGAAAGCAAATTTATGGATGAAACTTCCTTAAAAAGAAAACGTTCCGGTAGGATTTTACTACGGAAAAAAAAAGTTTTAGGCGTTATAGGATCCACGCATATATAATTTAGGTGTGTAATTGACAATTTCATAATAGTTTAAATGTGGTTCTATGCTTTATCCCTTATTACTACTCCTATTTCGACTGGTTGGTGAATTCCTTTGTAAAATAGTTTCGCAAGAAGTAAAGGCACATAAACAAATATAAAGGTGACTTTATAATGAAATTGGAGAGAGCATTTTTCTTCTCAGAAATAGTGAATGACATTTTAAAGTTTAAATTATATATTTATTTCAAGATTACAAATCTCACATATTAAGGTCATGCTTACTTGTAGATATCATTTGAGTGACCTGATACTGTAAAAAATTATTTTACGCTGACAATGTATATAACTTACTCCATTTTAATGACCTTACTGTAAAAATAATAAGAAAAATAGTTGCATTGTTGATCCCTCAATAATAGATAAATCCTAATTTTGATCATTCTGATATTTTATTAAGCATATTTAACCTTCGATAGCTAAAAATATTTGTTTTGGTCCCTTTACATAAGAAAAATGTTATATTTAGATTTATGCAAAACTTTATTATCCTTAAGTAAGGATTAGCAATACAATTTTGTAACATAATATATGGGTAATTAAATGATTTAACAGTTAATAATTCATTAATTTGTGAAGATGCACAAGTAAAAGAATCAAAAGTGCACAATGCTATTAATTGAAAAGTTATATGTGGTTATCCGAATATCATAAAGATTTAATTGAAATTTATCAATATTTTAGAGACTAAAAGCGCAAATTTCCAAAGAAAAAAGCAGAGGAGGATTACGATTGGACACTTGTCCTTAATGAATCCAGAAATGAGGACTTGGTCCAGAGGTAGACTTTGCTCGTGTGAATACGACCTAGCCATCCAACAAGCCTTTGATTGAAAGGCACCCCATTCTCATTAAGTTTAATTTCACCATGTTGTTTATTCTAATTTTAGCACAATTTTATGCTTAACTACGATATTATGAGAATAGTTAATGAAGTAATTAAGTAGGGACGATATATCCGGGTTGGCTCAATTGTGAGCCCACCCCAACTTGCACACATAGGTGAGGAAATTAACCAATCACGGCCTTAAACCTTATCCATAGCATAGTGCTTTTTCTTCCACCGTTTAGGGTGACACCGTTAAGAAGGAAATAAATTAAGCAGGTAAATATAACATGTATTTACTCTTAAATTAAATTAGTAGTAAACTATACTAGAAGGAAATAAATTAAGCAGGTAAATATAACACGTATTTACTTTTAAATTAAATTAGTAGTAAAATATACTGTAAGCAATTCAAGTGATCATGAATTGCCACTAGCTGCTTTGGTGCTCTTAATCGTTTGGTTCACAGTATAAGGTGGGATATCTCAGTACTAACTTCGCGATTAATTTTGTATCATGTTTGGTAGAAGGTATAAATTTATTCCGGGATAAATTCATACCTTCTATCAAACAAAGTATAAAATGAAGCCTATACTTAAAGTGGGATATCCCACTCAATCCCATTTACCTTGACAGTGGTCATTTGGTACATAGACAAAATTATCCCAGGATTATAATCTTGGAACTAATATATCCTATCTCTTGGGACTAATTTATCTCATCTACGAGATGGGATAAAATAATCCCAGTATTAATGGGATAAGATGGGATATCCGATCTTTTAGTTTGGGATGCACTTTATACTTTGTTTGGTACAAGGTATAAATTTATCCCAGGATAAATTTATATCTTCTACCAAACATGATACAAAATTAATCCCACAGTTAGTGTTGGGACATCCCAGCTAATACCGTGTACCAAACGAATTATTTTATACAACCTTTTATATGGGATAAATTTATCTCAAGATTATAATCCTGGGATTATAATACCGGGATAATTCTGTCCGCGTACCAAACAACCTCGACAACCAAAACAAGTTCCCGTTCCTACTGTTTCAAGACTATTTATTCCTTAGTTGAAGCAAATTCTCTACATTTCTTTGCATTGTATAGTATAGTACCAGTTATCATCAGTTTGAAAGTACCAAAAAACGAAGTTATGATCAGGTTGTTTAGAGCTTAATAAATAAAGAGTGATATATTTTATAACGAAAATTACTTGGTATCAAATATAATTTCAATAAAAAAAAAAAATTAAGTGATTTCTTCTTATCATCTAAGTTAGAATGACCAAATATTTATGCCAGGGAGAGATAGTAGATAGTCGGTGGATCAGTTGAGGTATGTCTGACACCACCTATATAAAATAAGGAAACAAAAAATGAAGTTTAATTTTACCTGTATGGCCGGATGAAGCTGCAGCATGAAGTGAAGTAGTGGACATATCAACTTCAAGCATCAACAGCATCTGCACATTATTTAACAAATGTTTAACCACGTCAATCCTCCCTCTCTCACATGCTACATAAAGCACACTCTTATCCCACATATTGGTCTTGTAAGCAACCCAAGGATCATTCTCAAGTAACAGTCTCACAATTTCAAGCCTCCCTTCTCTGCATGCTTCATGCAAAGGAGTCTCCAAATCCCGGTTCTCGGCCGACGACATCTCCGGGAACAACTTCATGATCACCATGGCCAATTCAACATGGCCAAGTCTAGCTGCTAGGTGCAATATTGTGTGTAATGATCCTTCAATGGTTTGTTTTACTATGTTTACATCTTCTTCAATGAGTTTTTCAATGGCTTGAACATCTCCCCTGAAAACTGTTTCATTTAGCCGCCTGTCCATTTTTTTTCCAATTCTAATTAAAAGTGTTTATTGTCATGGGAGCCTGACTATTTATGAAAACTTAAGTATTTTGTTTTCCACAGCTGCAGCAACCAAGAAAATTCCTAAGGGATTCCCAAACGTACGTGTTCTTTTTTTGTTTCATTTCTTATTAAATATAGGGTATATATGTGGCGGGTATTTCTTCTTGCAAAATGGTGAAAGTCAAGACTGAAAATAATTTTGTATGGGTTGGTCGGGAGTGTAGTTACAAGCATGGGTGGAGCCAGAATTTAGAGTTACGGATTTTGAACTTGTCACCGAAATCATAGTCGTCGCAGTTATTAAGTTCGCAATCAAATATTTATACATATTTAATGATTTTTTTAATATGAATATAAGGTCCAAACAAAAGTTATTGAGTTCGTCTGAATCCATAACTGACACATTTCCGCCGCCCCTAATTACTTGGCCATGCATGTCGCTTACCAGAGCCAGCACGGGATTCTAGCTTATTTGTATTTTAACTCGACTCAACTCAGTTAAATCGAAAGAGACAGGCTCAGATTAGCTTGTTTTGAAAAAAGTTTAATTTGATTCACTTTCAGTCTAAGTTCAGCTCATTAACCAATTAATCTACACAATCAAAATTTAATTAGAGCTCGACTAGCTAAGTCAAAATTAAGGCTTGATCAACTCTACTCGACTAGCTGTTGATTTGTGTAATTTAGCTGCATTGAGGCTTAATTTATAGCTTAAACTCTTTATATAATTCAATCGTATTCAAATTCAACCCTCAATTTAAATTGTTGTTTCTTATTATATCTCTTAAGATGACAGTTTATTATGAATTTAATTTCATGAATGGCTATGTAGATCCATGCGTGGATACAAATGTTAAAAATATGATTGAGGTTTGCCTAGAGTTTGATTACACCAATAAAGTTCAATTGGACCCAACCCAAGTTGAGATGGACTTGACTCAAGTCTTGAGTCAACGAACAAATCTAAGTAATAACAACTGTTAAAACATGTGCTTCTGAGAAGAGTTGATATGCACACACTAATGATGGCTTTATCATTTATTTTACAATGCTTACATGGTTTGATATTTCTTTTTACAAAGGTCCTCGAATAAGTTGGGGAAGGATACTCGGGTATAATTGTCAAATGAAAGAACCTTTAGTCAAAATTAAGTATATATGTTGTGATTTTGTTAGTTATTTTATAATCGTGTTACTTGGAAAATGCCTCATAATTCACATATGGAGACATCAATGTCAATCTAGAAGTGGCCGACCATCTATATATGTGACCTCACCTCTTGCATCAACATTTGTTCATTATTTTAATACAGTACTCCTACTAGTATTTACTTTTGGTGACTCGAAGGTCGTCCGTTAGTTTTGTTTTATTCCACCCAAATCTTTGAGACGCCAAACAATCAGACTAGCAATGACTGACACATAATTTCGTACGATCAGGTACTTTTTAAAAAAAAAACTTTTGGTGAATCCATGACTATTGGATATGAAAAATAGAAAGCCCATCAAGCCCGTTAAAACAACTGCTAAATTAGCTCAAATAGCTGATTTGAGGAAGAGCAAATTTCAAAATGCACTACGGTTCCAAAGCTAATAGCTATAGTTTAGCTATTCACAGTTCGTAGCTACACTTTCATTGTCAGGCGGCTGTATTCCTTGTGTTCGTTCGTTCGTGAGAGGGAGCACGACCAGATCTGTCGGAGATGACGAAGTTTTGCCGGGCAGGGGAAAGGGAGCACGACCAGATCTTAAAATCATTGGTCATCTCCAGCAATCCATCGGACATAGCCAGATCTGAAAAATGAAGTGAAGTCAATTTACAAAATGTAGAGAGGAAGAGGCGGAGGCACCGGTTGAAGAGGAAGTGGTGGAGGGAAAGGGAGGAGAGGGTTCTGATGAAAGTGGGACAGAAACAAAATAGAAGGAATTGGGATTTTGCTACGAAAGTAAAATAGTAGCTACGGTTTGTAATTATTTCAAAACATAGTTATGTATG
This sequence comes from Lycium barbarum, assembly GCF_019175385.1. NCBI lineage: Eukaryota > Viridiplantae > Streptophyta > Magnoliopsida > Solanales > Solanaceae > Lycium > Lycium barbarum. The sequence goes on from NC_083340.1 coordinate 31,578,410, forward strand.
CTAAATGTAGGGTATAAGTTAGTTACACCATGTAATTTTTCCTTTGAGCAGAACTATTTAAGCCATAATCCGAAGTACATAAATTTCTATAAGTCCAGTCATTCCAAAATCATCTCAAACCTACAAGATTGAAGTTGAAAAAATCTGTATATAAAGTTATAAACTTATGTCTCAAATTAGGCATGTGCAAGCAAACTTCATATATTTTTGTTTAAAGTCTAGCTTGGTAGTTTCATACTATTGTATAAACATTTTTTCGGAAATTTGGCTTGACAGTCTCAAACTTCAGACTCCTATGCTAGACTTTGATAATTTATTCGTTCTTTTCACTCATGTTAACTCCATTTTCATTTCACTTGTGGTGCCTCCATTACATATACTTCAATTTAATTTATTCTCTTTCAGTCTGAAATTAATTTATTCATCCATTACATCTCACTCATGGTATCTCATCTATTTCATCCATGGTGCCTCAATTTAATCTATTAAATTTCAATTCAAAATTACCCTAATTAAATGAAAATTTACAATACAATAACTAAAACACTTAATAGGTGTTTGACCATGAAAACCAAATATATTTCACTTTATTTGAAATTTTGAAATTAGAATTGAAGATGGAATTGTGTTTGGTTATAATTTTTGCAAAGAATATTTGGTTGTTTGAATATACTGAAAGTGAAAACAGGTTTTTAGGTGTTTTTCAAATTCCAAATACAACTTCAAATTGTATTTAGAATTTTCAGGACCAAACACTGATTTTCAAATAAAGTGATATGAAAAATTCTCATGGCCAAACCGGTCCTTTAGAGTTTAAAGAGCAATACATATGCTGGTACCCCACATTACAATTAGTATCGTAGAATCTTTGTTAACTAATATTGAGCATCGCCTTTGAAGGAGGAGGAGAAGTAGGAGTCGAACAAGCAGCGAAGGAGCAGACTTTTATCCCCAAATTGGATACAATTGTACAATATGAAAAAATTGAACATAGCTTGAATAGTATGGTAAAAACTGAGTACTGATGCAATTCCTGTGGCTAAATTTACATCTAAATTTGTGCTGCTCATTTCATTTCTTATCGGAAACTTACATAAATGTACCGTCGGTCAAACTTAATTACTGGCAGTAGTTCAAAAATACAAATCTATACACTGGTATGTATATTCTATGTATTATATGAATAACAACAACATACCCAGTTGAATCTCATAATGTGGGGTCTGGGGAGGGTAAAGTGTATGCAGACCTTACCCCACCTTGAAAGGCAAGGAGGTTGTTTCCGAAAGACCCTCAGCTCAGAAGAAAACAAGGATTTATATGTATTATATGTATAGTATATAAAATATTTAAGTATAAATGTACAAAATCTATACATTTTTGTCCTTTTTAAAAAAAAATAAAAAAATAGACCATCATAGGTATTGGGCTGCTCATTTCATTTCTTATCAGAACAACTAGTTTCAGTAGCCCAAGTCCATTAATCCATTCCATCCATAGGTGAGTAGTCATTTTCTCTTTCAAGGACAAAAAATAGCTTTTCTTCTTCTCTCTCTATTTCCTCCTCCTTCTGTTAACAGATACCCACAGATTCATTGCTTAAATAATACTCCATAGTAATAGCCTTGTAGCTATAATTTTACCGACGGATTATCAAGACAAAGTCTTAACTAATTTTCTTATTAATATTTTCGTCAAGTAAAGTTGGCGACATAATTTAAATCATTACTCAATTGGTCACTACATTAAAAAATAGTTAATTATTAAATATTGTAGACATTCAAGTTTTACTGGATTTAGATCCCATAAAAATTTGAATCATGTCCTAAATTCAAAACATATTAATTTGTGTAAATATTACGGACTAATATTTTGAGATTTTCTTACATATTATAGCTACTTTTTCATATTTACCATATGTAGCTGATTTTTAGATTTTTACTGTTGTATTTCGTTTGTAAAAATACATGTATTTCCTGACCTTCCTTATTTTTTGGATGATTTTTTAGTGCCCCATTAGTTATGGAATATTCTAATAATGGATACAAACCACAAATCACGTATTTATCATATCATCCATAACTCATCAGGTTTCTCTTTCATAGTTAAATACATGTATCTTTTTGGGCTAAATATTTGGGTTGTATTTCCTTATAGTTTAATACATGTATTTTTTTCCTTTTTTTTGAGCTAAATATTTCGGTTGTATTTCCTCATAGTTAAATACATGTATTTTTTTTCTTATTTTTTGGGGCTAAATATTTCGTTAGTATTTCCTTATAGTTTAATACATGTATTTTTAAATACAAGTGAATATAAGAAAATACACTCTATACAAAAAAATACAAGCGAAAATATAAAAAATACCACTGCATTTCCACCAAAAAAGATGAACACATTCAAATCTTTTAAAAACTACACTGTACTCGTGAGGAGAAATACAACATAAACAAAAACACTAAAATTTACCAAAATTTGTTACTTGTAACGGGAGTAAAAATCGTGCTAAGATGTGAGAGAAATCTTGATAATTATGGTGAAGAATAATGGGAGTAAAAATTGGATAGAGAGAATTTAAGATGTGAGAGAAAAATATTTAAAAAAGAAAAGAGATTGCGAGTAAGTGAGAGAGAGGTGCCTTATTTTTAGAAAAATACACTGCATTTATAAAAACAAGTTATAGATGGTAATTTGATAAATAATTAAGCTACTAATAATAAATACAAAAAAATATAGTTAATATTAATAAATAGGTTTTAGACATAGCTATAACAGGAAAATATTCCTTGAATTTATTATTTAAGTCCAACATATATGGATTATTAAAATGTATAAATCTAGTGGGCTAGTCAATCTAGTTGAATTTTAAATGACAACCCAGCTCCATTAGCCCTAGATCCTTAGCATGTGTCAAATCACATGAAGCACCAAGTCAAGTCAAGGATCAATAAAATCATTTCACATGCATATGTAATGAGTGAGCCAAGTCAACATTAAGAGCCGTTTGGACATGATTTGAAATCATGAGATGAAATCATGATGATTTGAATTGAAGTTTTGTTTGTACATGCAATTTGGACTTTTTAAGTTGTATTTTTTCTTATAGATATAAAAACCCCATATATTGTGAAAACCATCAAAACTTTCCCAATTTTTATACAATCTTACCAAATGAGCAAGTCATAGTTCATAATAAGATTAATACGCTACTAGAAGGCCTTTTTGAAAAATACAACATCAATTGATCAAACTTTAATTCAATAAAATGAAAATTTGAACATGAGTTATAGTGTAACTACTCTTTAATATACATGGTTGGTAAGAGTAAATTGGTCATAAATATACTACCAACTTGTAGATCTTTTAATATTTTGATATAAATGGTTGGTAAACATGATTAGTAAATATATCTACCAACTTATGGATCTATTTTTACAAAATATAAACTTATTGGTCAACTTTTACATTTAAAAAATTTGAAATCATGATTTGGGATTTAATCTCATGAGATGAAATCGCATGTCCAAACACCTATTAAGTACCACTCAAAAGTCGTCAAATGTCCAAAATGACATGTCTTGAACAATTAAATATTACAACTTTATCACATAGCTTAAGTGATAGATTCGTGACTCATACAAAACTATCAGAATCAAGCAATTGAGTTCATATGTAATTGGAGTGTCTACCCTCTACAACTATAAATAGAAGGGTTACATAACTTTCTAAAGTCATTCGAATTTTGAGAGCAGGCATCCCCAATCAGAAGTAGAAGAGAGAATATATATATATATATATATAACTACTACCCTCATAACTATCTTTCTTCACAACTTTCATTTCTTCAACTCTACTAATATTACTCTTAGGACTTTCCTCTTTCATCTTCTTATCATCTCTTCTTTTTCTCCAGTCAGTCTTCCTTTTCCATTGTCTAACCAACAAAATTCCCAAATTGAGAAACACAGCCATAGTGCACCGTCCCTTATAACCACAACCTCAATTAGTACCCAATTCGCCCATTTTCCTCGTGGCAATATTGACCATATTGCAGCTATATAAGCTGATGCCGTAAAAAAAGTAGAAATCCACATTACTTTATGTGTTGCCACCATTAATTTCATCATGGACCTTCTCTTGAAAAGAATAACACTAACAAGAACATTAACAATTCCTAGGGAAAGGAAAAGAGCCACAATGTTACATACTAAGAACACATCAAACGCCGCTTTTTTACCCAAAAGTGCTTTTCCACTTACTTGATTAAATCCACCAGGAGGATTAACCCCAGCAGCAAATGTGACATTTTTATTATCACTGCAACAATTGTTATGATTTTTCCTGTGTTTCTCAAACCTTCACTTTGGAGCTTGATTTTCTTAAACCTTCACTTTGGAGCTCGATTTTGAGAAACTCAAGAAGATGACACCAACCGTAAGTCATTTTTGAGTATTCGGTTGTGTGTGCTATGTGTTTGTGCCAGATCTTCTCCGCAACAGATTTGATAAAAAAGTTGTCTGCTGTATCTTTGTTGGTCATGACGAACAAAGAAAAGGATAGAGGTGTTTTGTCCTTACCACAAATCGGACATAGGTGTCAAGAAATGTGGTATTTGATGAAGCATTATCACGCGGTCCGAAGAAGTCACAGTACCAAATTCAAGAGAATTGGAGCAAAAGATACAACACAAGCTTAAAGAAGAAGGATAAGAAATTAAGGCAGAATCACAACAAGAGGTAGGAAAAAAACACAAATCACATATAGAAGATATGTCTTCAAAAGGAGAAAATAAAAGCCCATGGTAACCTAGAGTCCATGAAACTCAGAAGAGTTGCAAAAAAGAGTCCAAGAAGCTACGCAGCCTCAACTAAGAATGTCCACACCACTGAAACGCCCAAATAATAAGTATATAAATGCAGCAGTGGCTAAGGTTGACAAGGTCAGGAAGCTTACCACCTTCGAAGAGTAGTGAATGGAGAAAGGCAACGCAGGAGGAGATTTCAGCCTCAAGACTAAACCAGACTTGGGATTTAGTGGAAACACCTAAGGACATTAAACCCATATAATATAAGTGGGTTTATAAGTTGAAAACACATCCTGATGGATCTATCGAGCAGTATAAGGCCCGACTAGTATCCCGAGGATTTTCGCAGAAGTACAGCTATGATATAAAGAGACATTTAACCCCTGGCAAAATTTACTACAGTTAATGTGCTACTGATTTGGCAGATAGTAAGTCCTAGACTATGTGGCAGATGGATATGAAGAATGCTTTCCTTCATAGGAGGGTTGGATCGCAAGATATAAATGGATCAGAAACAATGTTTCGTGAATAAAGACAATCCTGATTATGTGTGCAAACTGAGGAAGGTTCTATATGGTCTGAAGCAAGCCTCCCGAGCATAGTACGGAAAAAACTTTTGATTTTATAATCCAAAATGGCTATCAAGTGGCACCAGTAGATTCAAGCTTATTCATAAAAGCTCGTTAATGCAGGCTATGCGTCCACCAAATAATGTATGAAGAACCTGGTTGTGTACCAATTCCTTCATGCAATGCAGTATGTAAAGGACACAAGATGTTGTCGTGGAAAACTCCTTACTCAAGGGATTAAAAAACATGACCTACCCTAGTAGGATTTCAACTCTAATACACCGAGCAACTTTAGGTTACAACTCCATCGTAAGCTAGGAATTAACTCCCATCATCCTTCACCCTTACAATAACGCTTTTGCAACCTATAAACTAACCCCCGTAGTACCTCCACACTTGCAATGCTCCGATTACAAGCAGCTCCACTTAGCTAACTCTAGCTAAGGACACTAATACACTTAGACTAATCCTAGCCTAATGTACTACTCAACAGCTTGAGGAAACTCACTTTCAAAAAACACCCTTTGAGACTTTTAATGTCTCTACAAATAGCTTCCTTTAAAGAGAAGAGTAGGTTTATAATTTAAGCACAAACGAACAAAGACTCACAACAGTATAAAGAACTTAGACTAAAACTTGTGTCTGGATCAGGTTCTTCAACTTGTAGGTAACTTTGTTCTAGAGAGATCTTGAAAACTTGTCTCGGCAGCTTTGCACGATTTAGATTATGTTTTCAAGTCTATTCAATATGTTTCCATCACGGTGTATATATAGTGGGAGCATGTGGGATGGATAGAGACCACTCATTCACTTTGACCTAAAGCATGGGCCAACTCACAGGTGTACTTATGTGCAGCAAGTGGCTCGGCTTTTCAGTTGTCTCTGCTGACAGTATAAGAGAGTAGATTCCAGACCAGGACTCTCATCAGTTCTGAATTATTTTGACAATAATCAAAAAACGATTGCACTTGGAACTATCAATTTCCCCTTTTTTTATGATGACAAACTCATAGACTATGTTCCCTCTGAGAACCAACTTCCCACTTGTTCCCCCTTTGCGAAGTAGACCATCATTCTCAAGGTACCTACAACATGTTAGAAATACAGTACCATTGTCAATTGGAAGACAAAAATTGCGATAATATCATGACATATCAATCTTCCAGTTCTTCCCCCTTGCTCAGCACGTCTTCCCACAGTTGTGAATTTTCAGCACAATGGCTTCCCCCTTAATCACCGTATGTTCAATTCAGTTCACTTTTACCTCACAATTATATCTTCCCCTTTTTGGAAAGATTAAAGCATAACCAAAAAGAAGTTCAGATATATTAACTCAGAGCCACGAGGGCAACATAATCATGAGTAAGATAAAGGAAAGCAAGCTAGCAATAATGTACAGGAACACAGCAATATGCCTATAGAAAGATCGGCACAAGTGCATATAGTAATCAATTTAGTATACACAAATGATAGTTAAACAACAAATATGCCAAAATTCAGGAAAAGGTGATTTTAGTTTTATGCAAAAAGAATAGGGGCTGGGAAGGATTTTCTGGACAGTGTAGAGACTTGAAGGGGCTGAGTAAGTATAGGTCAATTTCTATGGGCTTGACAATCCTTTATCATCTCATCTCTGAGTGTGTCCACTTGAGTTATCAACAGATCCCTCTCTGCCCGTAGCTTCTCAATTTCTCCTTTTGCTTCTCGCCCAGAACCTGTTCTTTCGGACATTCAACTAGTTGGGCTTTTAGAAGGGCATTTTCCTCCTTGAGTTATTTGATCTCTGCATTTGCGGTTTCTTAAGCTTTAATTAGAATTGAGAGAGTGGATGAACTTCCAGCACTTGGTTCCTGTGGCACAAACTCACACTCCTTCAAGGTGGACAAAGAGAAAACATAGTCCTTAGTTCCCAATGAGGCTCTGCCAGTTCTTACATTAAAGTGCCTAAGGACTTTCATTAAGAAAAATCCATACTGGAGACTAGGTCCTCCTCGCACAATTTGCGCCACCTTACTCATTCTCTCGATCATGATGGCCGGCAAGTTGATTGGTTCAAAAGATGTAAGAGCTTTCGTTAGATCCAGGTCTGCTACCGTAACAGTAGATCATCCCTCCATTCTTGGCAAAAGCCCCTTGCTGACAAACTCAAAAGCTCATTCATGCTCAGGCTTAAGCTCATTCTTTTAGAGACCAGCTATTGTTGCTGACCCTGCAGCTTTAACAACGACTTGCTGGGATTTTGGAGATTTATTATCTGCTACAGCTCTCAGTCTCGTTGTCTTTACTCCCAAGATTTTCCCAAGTGTCGACTTAGTGAGCACACACTCTGTCAAATTCAATGTTAGGGTCAGTGCATTATCAGAGCAGAGCAGATTCTTATAGAATTCAACCACTTCTGCTTCATATACACATCGTAGTGGTTGAGTAAAGATATAGCTCGGCTCTTGGAATTTTACCATTTCCATCAAATCCTTCATTTCTGGCTCCTCTCTCAACTTGACATCAAAACCCCTTCCAAAGAGAACCTTTTGATTTTGTAGATTCTTTTTACTGCTTCTTCTCTTGGAGGAACTTGGTCTTTGTGCTTCGAAGGTTTGGGGAAATGAATAGAGGACAAGGATTGGTTTAAGTAACGATCTGGCACAGATACTATTTTGAAAGATCTTGGAAGGGTAAAGGGCATATACTTTATTTGGAAATCTTACAGTTTAAATACATTTATGAGTACTGAAAAGATTACTGACCTGAGATACGGAGACCAGGTCTCTAAAAGGTAATTTGAATGTATCAGTAATCATTCTAAACTGTGCAGAACTGCTTGCGCTTAAGTCCTCCTAATCCCCTCATGCATGTATACCTGTAATGGTACAAAAGTAGGTTAGATATAGCCAAAAAACACTTGCCAGTGAAGTACCTAACCTCCTTTGTAGCTATTAAGAGATCCCTTCCTGCACCATTTGAGAGGGAAAAAAACTCATCTCCATACGACACACATCCTGCTATAAGGGCTTTGAAAGGAGACCTTTTGACCTCAATCTTACATCTTGGATCTGTCACGATTTATTAATTTATGTTGCCTACTCCTTCTCTCTCCCACCCCTTTAGGCTATGTCAGTAGTTGGATTTGGAAACCTAAAACAGCTTGGGTCCTTTGTAGTTGTAGAAAGGATGGATTAAGGTTCTTCTAGCCACTCGGGTAGCATGTTCTTTTTTTTCCTTCAAGATCCTTTCTTTTGAGGATATGTTTCTTTCTTTCTCGTTCCCTTCTTGACAAAGTTCATTTCTATATGAATACCTTTAATCCTTGTTTCAAAGGCTTCCTAGGGGTGATCAGCTTGTCCATCATGTATGTATTCTTAGTTTTCCAAATTGAAAACATCATTGTTGTGAAGATTGTATGGCGCCTTCTACTCCACAAAGCCAAGTCTTCTTTTGTTGTTTCCATTAGTCTCATTTCTGGAAGTAAATTCATCCGAAAACCAGATCCATTTTAGAGTTTTGTCAAGATCAAACTTAGCCCTTTCTAATTCGTTCTTGAGCTGCTCATTCTTTTTAGTTTCAGCAGTAAAGTTCAGCTTTGCTTTCTTCAGCTCCTCTTCATGCTCCAAGAAAGTCTTACTTGCTTCTCTTCTTCTTTTGAAGAAGATTTCCTCATATTTTCTCACTTGACTTTCCAACAAGATATTTTGTTGGTTAGTCTCATGAACTTGATTCTTCATATCTTTAGCTAACACACAAGCCCTCCCGATCCTGTTCTATTTCATAAAGAGTAAGATTTAACTCGTGTGTCTCTACGGTCAGGGCGTGATACGCATTAATCAGCACGCCTGAAAGTGATATGAGTTTCCTTTGAGAGTACACTTTTAGGTTTTTCTTTATGTCGAAGAAGCTTACCTCTTTGTTCTCATCATCATCATCATTATCATCCATGCCAGATTCAGCCGTGAGTGCAAGGTCAGACTTATGCTCAGTCGCTCCATCATTAATTGCCATCATGGACAATTCCCATTTATCATTTTCATTCACAGACTCACATGAAAAGTTTCCCCGGGCTGCAAGTGCTTGCTTCACAATCTCATCAACAGCCTCTTTCTTTCTGAAACTTCTGTCACGAACTTAGTTCCTCTTTGCAGTCCTGTCATAACTGTCCTGCTTGTTTTGAGACGAAATGATCTGGTTTCCCACATATTTGATAGCAGTAGGCATTTCCCTTGAAGCTTCTACTGGAGCCTTATGTTCTAGGAAATCCCCCACTTCTCTTTATCATTTTGTGAAATCTCTGCATGAGATAGGCCATTTCTGACTTGTCATCACTTGAGTCTCCTCTTGCATTTTTTAGAACTACGCTCTCCTCCTTCTTCCCCTCATTTTTTTCTGCTTTCTTCATGATCATCTTTATTTCTTGAGTCTTAAGGTTCCCAATGAGCTACAGGTAATACACCAAGCAACTTTCTTACCAGCTTGGTGGTTGTGATGACTTCTCCGAGAGAGTGGAGCTTTTTTATTATAGAGATGAATCTGGTGTGCATCTCATGAATGGATTCATTGTCTTTCATTTTGAACATCTCATACTTCGTGATGAGTATGTCAATCTTGGAGTTTTTTTATATGAGTTGTTCCTTCATGGGCAATTTGAAGAGCTTTCCAGATCTCTTTGGCTGATGAATAAGCTGAGACTCGATTGTACTCATCCAGTCCTATTCCACACATGAGAATCTTCTTGGCTTTATAGTTTTTTTCAATCCTTTTTCTGTCAGCTTCGTTTTATTCCTTTCTCATTTTGACAGTGGTCTCTTTACTGTCTTCACTTATGTGAACTGGAATGTAGGGACCATCACAGATGACATCCCATAGCTCTGAGTCTTCAATCATGATGAAATTGTGTATTCTAGTCTTCCACCACCCATAGTACTTTCCATTACATCTGGGAGGTCTGGTGAATGACTTTCCTTCTTCCAAATTTGGTGGGGTTGCCATTTCATAGATCCTTTCTAAGTGTTAAGACTTTGAAAGCACCCGCTCTGATACCAATTAGTGCAGGCTATGCGTCCACCAAATAATGTATGAGAGACCTGGTTGTGTACCAGTTCCCTTATGCAATGCAGTAAGTAAAGGACACAGGATGTTAGCGTGAAAAACTCCTTGCTCAAGGAATTAAAAACTACGACTTACACCAGTTGGATTTCAACTCCACGACACCGAACAACTTTAGGTTACAACTCTATCGTAAGCTAGGAATTAACTCCCATAATCCCTCACCCTTACAAAAATGCTTTTGCAACCTAGGAACTAACCCTCGTAGTCCCTCCACACTTGCAATGCTCCGATTGCCAACAGCTCCACTTAACTAACCCTAGCTAAGGATACTAATACACTTAGACTAATCCTAGTCGAATGTACTACTCAACAGCTTGAGGAAACACACTTTCAAAAAGCACCCTTTGAGACTTTTAATGTACCTGCAAACAACTTCCTTTAAAGAGAAGATTAGGTTTATAATTTAAGCAAAACGAACAAAGACTAACAACAGTATAAAGAACTTAGACTAAGACTTATGTCTGGATCAGGTTCTTCAACTTGTAGGTAGCTTTGTTCTGGAGAGATCTTGAAAACTTGTTTCGGCAGCTTTGCACGATTTAGATTATGTTTTCAAGTCTACTCAATATGTTGCCATCACGATGTATACATAGTGGGAGCATGTGAGATGGATGGAGACCACTCATTCACTTTGACCTAAAGCATGGGCCAACTCATAGGTGTACTTGTGTGCAGCAAGTGGCTCGGCTTTTTAGCTGTCTCTGCTGACAGTACAAGAGAGCAGATTCCAGACCGGGTCTCTCATCAGTTTTGAATTATTTTGACAATAATCAAAACATGAATGCACTTGGAACTATCACTCATGAAGGAAGGCTAGCCATCATATTAGTTTATGTTGACGATTAATCATCACATGAGACGACTTTGATGAGATTTATCGAAGTAAACGAAACTTGATGGTGCTATTTCAAAAAAAGGAGTTGGGAAAAATAAAACACTTCCTTGGCCTTGAGGTTGAAAAAAACTAAAGATGGATCATTCCTCTGACAATAGAAGTACGCGAATGATCTACTCCAGAATTATAGAATGACCGGTTGCAAGTCGTCTTCTACGCAGATAGAGCCAAACTTAAAACTATGTTCCCATGAAGGCAAAGGCTGGAGGATGACACAATGTATCATGAACTTGTCGAAAGTCTCATCTATTTAACATTGACCAGATTAGATATTGCCTTCACAGTTGGAGTAGTCAGCAGATTTATGCAGAAACCAAAGAAGCCTCACTTGAAAGAAATCAGGAGGATATTAAGTTATGTAAAATGAATTATTGATAATGGACTATTATACATTAAAGAAAATCCTTACAAAATTATTGGATATTGTGATGTGGATTATGTTGGTGACCATAATACTCAATGATCAACTACCAGATATGTCTTCAATCTTGGATTGGCTGCAATATCATTGTGCAGCAAAAGACAACCAACTGTTTCACTTTCCACGACATAAGCAGAATATCGAGCAGGAACAATGGCAGCACAAGAGAGCACATGGCTAAAGAAACTCCTGAAAGACTTGCATCAACCTTTGGAAGATACCATGCCACTATATTATACAACTTATCAGCTATACATTTGGCCGAGAATCTTGTATTTCAGGCCAGGACGAAGCACGTGGAAGTACATCATCATTTTCTTCGAGAAAAAGTTCTTCTGAGTGAAATTGAAATGAAGCAAGTCAAGACAGACGAGCAAGTAGCGGACATATTCACAAAGAGCCTGGAAAATATAAAGTTTATAAGATTTCGAGAAACCATTGGAATGGTTGGAAGAGATAACAAAGTTGGTACTGAGGAGAAGTGTTAAAATAAATCATCACCAACTTTATTCTTGATTGGTCTCTTCTCTAGAATGTTCAAGTAATTCTAGAGAATTGAAATAATAACTCTAAAATGAGATTTCTAAAGTGGTTCCAGAAAAAGATGGTTAGGAATATTCTAGAGAAAGTTGTAAATATCTCTTACTAGATCTTTCCACCACCACCTATAAATAGAGGTGACCATTTGAGCTATAAGCAAGCAAGAAAGTAAGAAGTGAGAAGTGTAAGGGCCAGTGAGAAATAGTAGAGAGCAACAAGGAGAGTTGCTAGAGTGTGAGTACAAGGAAAAAATTGAGTGTAAGAATTATAAAATCGAAGCTGGTCCTTACTTTGAAATAATAAAATTCAAGGTTTTTAGCAACCAATTGTGCCGGATGATTCTCAACAAGAAACTATGCCTTGTCCGGCATAGTTGTGTAAAAATTAAGCTATCCAGCATAAGTTGTGTACTAACTAATTTCGCAAGGCAAGGTGCCTTTTCGGACAAAGTTAGAAACTTTGCCTTTTGGGGTACAGTTACATAGAAACGTGCCTTTTTCTGGCATAAGATCTGTAGATAACTTAATTTCTACACAACTATGTTGGAAAAGGCATAATTTTTATGTAAATTTGTCAGAAAAGGCATAATATCTATCAAACTTTGCCTTGCGAATTCGGTCATAGATTCGATTTTTTTTTTTTTTTTTTTGATGTCAGGAATATTTTCGATCACTTTTTTGTTACTTAAAGTGACGAAGGGCAAAAATTAACGACCAACGATTTGAGAGACAAAAATTAAAGAGCACCCCAAAATAGTGGCATTCGTGCGAATTTCCCTATATGAACTAATATAATTGAATTTATTATTTAATTCCAACATATATGGATTTAATCAAAATGTCTAACTCTAGTGGACTACTCCATCTAGTTGGATATTAAATGACAGACAAGTTCCATAGTCCAAGGTCCATATGTGTCAAAATACATGACAGTACAAGTCAAATCAAGATCGATAAAATCACGTCACATGCATAAATGTGCCAAGTCAATGTAAGGACGACTTAAAAGTCGTTTAGTGTTCAAAATGATGTGTCTTGGCCAATTAAATACAACTTTGGTTTTCCTATAAAAAAATCGAAGATGGTGTTCTATTAATCAAGTACCCAGCAGTCAAAACACATTCTCCTCAGAATTTGATCTAAAGATTTATCACATAGCTTTTATGATAGATTCGATGACTCACACGAACTATTTGAAAGCAATTGAGTTCATATGTAATTGAAATGACTTAACTTTCTAGATTCATTCAAAATTGGAGAGAAGGCACCCCCAATCAAAAGATCAATCATAGGAAGAAGAGAAATACATATATCAAGAAGCCTTCATCTCTATGGCTACCCATAGGTCTTCCGCAAATCAAAAAGTTCTCACTACGAAAAGTCAGGCAAAACCCAATTGAAAAAAAAATCGAGCGACTGAGTCGGTCAAGAAAATCAAGTAGAAACTGACGTAGTCAGTCGGTTTACCCTTTTTTATTTTTTAAATTATTTTTACAAGAAACCGACGGACGCCCCTCGGTTATTTTTGCACAATTTTGCATAAAATATATTTTTTGAGATACTCCATTGATTTAGTACACATTATTTTTTGCACAAAAGTAAAAATAGATAGCCAAAGGTAGAGTCGATTTAGTTAAAAAATAACTAAAGATTATTTTAAGTAAACCAACGTTATATTAGGGAAATTCAAGTACTAGTTGAAGAACATGGATTCTTTATCAATCATTGTTACATAGAACCCAATAAATATGTAAAAAAGTTGTCAACTCTCAGTCATAAAATCGAGGAAATCTATGTCTTCAATTCCTTCTATAAGCTCCCTAGACAAATTAAAGGCTTTGCAAATATGAACAGAGGAATATCATTCAGAAATAACCAAACCAAGTGTCTCAACATCATATATAAACCTTCAAGTACTAATAGATTGTTTTCTATTTTCTTAAGAACAAATATCATTAGTATCTCATCAATGATGGATCATACAAATTAAGTTTGGTAGACTAAATTTAAATTGTATCTTTTAGCACATCAATAATCAATACAATGAAGACTCAGTTTTGTTAAAAACAGAACGAAGAAAGTTCCTCGTCATCGTTGATGATATTTGAGTAATTTAAATAAGTGAAAGAGTTCAAACCAAAATAGATACTCCATCATAAAAATGTTGATAACAAAATGCACATGATCTAAAGTTAAACAATGACTAGAAATCCTTATTAATGGACTTTCAACAAATAAATTAATTATAGCATCTGTCAACTGATTATACGGTGATATATAAGAGGAACTAATATGTATATGGCTTTAATTAATTATTCTCAACAAGAAGACTAATACAAATCTATCAATGTAGGTAGTTGATTAATTAATACAAATGATAACCTTGATCTGAGCTATCAACATCTGAGTTACTGCTACCCTCACGACTTTCTTTCTTCACAACTTTCATTTCTTCAACTCTACTAATATTACTCTTTGGACTTTCCTCTTTCATCTTCTTATCATCTCTTCTTTTTCTCCAATCAGTCTTCCTTTTCCATTGTCTAACCAACAAAATTCCCAAACTGAGAAACACAACCATAGTGCACCCTCCCCCTATAACCACAACCTCAATTAGTACCCAATTAACCCCTTTTCCTTGTGGCAATATTGACCATATTGCAGCAATATAAGCTGATGCCATAAAAAAAGTAGAAATCCACATAACTTTATGTGTTGCCACCATTAGTTTCATCATGGATCTTCTCTTAAATGGAATAACACTAACAAGAACATTAACAATTCCAAGGGAAAGAAAAAGAGCCACAATGTTACATACCAAGAACACCTTAAAGGCCGCTTTTTTACCCAAAAGAGCTTTTCCACTTCCTTGATTAAATCCACCAGGAGGATTAACTCCAGCAGCAAATGTGACAGTTGCTATTAGTACTGCAACAACTGTTATGGTTTTTCTTGCATTTCTTAAACCTTCACTTTGCAGCTCGATTTTCTTTCTCCTTGTAGCGCGATAATTATTGTTGTTATGTTTCCTTTGATGATGATAATAAGAATGTTGAGATGAGGATGGAGATTGAAAAGTACTAGTAGTAGTACTAATTTTTCTTGGCCATGACCCCAAATTCGGTGATACAACTTGCTGGATGTCTTGTAAACTTGGTGGTAATTGGTCGCATCTTTTGGCACCGGCTTTTTGTAATGCTGGGATAATTGCGAGAGCACCAGAGTTACTTGCATCTGCTTCAACTACATCTAATGCTGTATATCCTTTCTGATTCAAAGCATTTACTTCTACCCCAAGCTTAAGTAGATAAATAACCATCTGAAGAGAAGTATATAGAAGAGAACAATTAGTTTTGAGTTTTTATGTACAAGTATATTTTTTATGCAACTCTGTTTTGCAAAGGAAATGTTAGTTAGCTCCAAGAACCTAATTTCTTTTAATTATGAATAGTTATTAAATTAATTACTTTTAAAGTGATTTATAGTATAATTTTTTTTTACATTGTCACTCTCTGGTGGTTTATACTCAGGCTTATGATTTTCACACATTACATCTTGAAACTTGACTTTATATTTTCCACTGATTTTGATAATCTTCATTTAAAATACATATTCCTCAGCCAAAATAATTTTGAACATTCTCATTTTAGCCTTATAACATGATTTTATAGTCATATTAATGTCTATGATAGACATTAGACCACAAAGATGAAATGTCAATATTGTTTAATTTTTTTCATTCTTAAACTCAATGTGGTCAACCAAAGGCTTTCACATAAAAAAGGACCACGAGAGTACAAAAGGAGAGTATATATAAACCTAGAAGTGAAATACATAAAAGTGAAAAATAAAACTTACCGTCGTGAGTTTCCTAACAGTAGCCAAATGGAGAATGGTGTTTCCATCAGTATCTTGAATGTTCATGAGATTTGAAACGTTAAGACTCTCCATCAAGAATTTAAGCACTTCAAAGTGGTTGTTCTTGACAGCCAAATGTAGAACAGTCTCTCCATGTTTGGTAATCATTTCAGAAGATTCAAGACTCACCGAGAGTATCTCAGCGACAATGTTCACTCTTCCTTTAATGACTGCCCAATGAAGTGGAGTTCTGTCTTCATTATCTTGTAAGGCAGAAAGATCCATGTCCAGTTTTAGTAGTTCTCTTGTTATATCTAAGTGGCCTTTGCTACAAGCTATATGTAACGGACTACACCCATTCAAGTCATTCTTCGAAGCAAAATCAGGTCGTACTTTAACCAATTCCTTCATTACTTCTGCAAATTTGAAGATAGCTAGAATGACATATCGTGCGTTTGATAGGAATGAAACAGTTTTAGCAAATATTTTAGCAAAAGGAGAAAAATGGCTTCCCTCCTTTCAAAGTTTTCTTAATTTTCAACGTCATGTCATTACATTAATCAATACCTAGATCACTAAGATTAGATGACATGGGAATGGATATAAGATCTCTTCACTCTTTGCAGAGAGTTAGATTAGCCAACTTGACCCGGGACGTGTTCATTGACAAAGATGTTCTAATGACATTTAATTGAATCATGCCAAGACATATATAGCATATTGTCTTAAAGGGATTTTCGATAGACTAGTTAAACATGATTTTAATTTTCGGATGAACTTTAATCAAAGTCATGTTCATACTTCATATAGTCGCGAGAACATTTGTCATATAGCCTTTATATAGTTTTATTTATGACCATTGCGAAGTTTCAATATCTAGTAGTCCTCATTGGTTCACACTTCAACGTAGTTATTTTGCCCTTATGCTAACAAATAACTGGAAATTCGTATTATACACCCCTTTCACAATTTTAGAAATTACCAATTCTTTTTACAAACCAATTAACTCCCAGTAATAGTTAACATACTACTACTCCCTCCGTTTCAATTTATATGTCTGGTTTTGACTTGGGATGGAGCTTAAACAAGTAAAAAAGACTTTTGAATCTTGTGGCTTTAAACTAACGATATATAGAATATACCAAAATGGCTCTAACCTTGTGGTTTCAAGCATGTCAGGTGAAAAGTTGAAATTAAAGAGTTATAAAAAAAGGAAAGAGACATTTTTTTTAAACGGACTAAAAAAAAAAGTAAGACACATATATTGAAACTAAGGGAGTGTAACTTTTTACTCTCATAAATTTTCCCTTCACTCGGAAATTTATGGATGAAAGTAAATTTATGGATGAAACCTTCCTTAAAAAGAAAATGTCCAGTAGGATTTTATTACGGAAAAAAAAAAGTTCTGGGCATTACAGGATCCACGCATATATAATTTAGGTGTGTAATTGATAATTTCGTCATAGTTTAAATGTGGTTCTATGCCTTATCCCTTATTACTACTCCTATTTCGACTGGGTGGTGAATTCCTTTGTAAAATAGTTTCGCAAAAAGTAAAGGCACATAAACAAATATAAAGGTGACTTTATAATGAAATTGGAGAGAGCATTTTTCTTCTCAGAAATAATGAGTGACATTTTAAAGTTTACATTATATATTTATTTCAAGATTACAAATCTCACGTATTAAGGCTATGCTTACTTGTAGATATCATTTGGGTGACCTGATACTGTAAAAAATTATTGAAGCTAACAATGTATATAACTTACTCCATTTTAAAGACTTTACTGTAAAAAGAATAAGAAAAATGGTTGCATTGTTGATCCCTCAATTATTAATAAATCCTAATTTTTATCATTCTGATACTTTACTAAGTATATTTAACCTTCAATTACTAAAAATATTTGTTTTGGTCCCTTTACATAAGAAAAATGTTATATTTAGATTTACGCAAAACTTTATTATCCTTAAATAAGGATTAGCAATACAATTTTGTAACATAATAAATGGGTAATTATATGATTTAACAGTTAATAATTCATTAATTTGTGAAGACGCGCAAGTAAAAGAATCAAAAGTGCACAATGCTATTAATTGTAAAGTTATATGTGGTTACCCGATATCATAAATATTTAACTGAAATTTATCAATATTTTAGGGACTAAAGCGCAAATTTCCCAAAGTAAACAGAAGAGGAGGATCACGATTGGACAATTGTCCTTAATGATTCCAGCAATGAGGACTTAGCCCAGACGTAGACTTTGCTCGTGTGAACATTTGAAAATAGAGACGACCTAGCTATCCAACAACCCTTTGATTGAAAGGCACCCCATTCCCATTAAGTTTAATTTCACCATGTTGCTTAGTCTAATTTTAGCACAATCTTATGTTTTACTACGATATTAGACCAATTTTGAGTTATGAGAATAGTTAATGAAGTAATTAAGTAGGGACGATATATCCGGGTTGGCTCAATTGTGAGCCCACCCCAACTTGCACGCATAGGTGAGGAAATTAACCAATCACGCCCTTAAACCTTATCCATAGCAATAGTGCTTTTTCTTCTACTGTTTAGGGTGACACCGTTAAGAAGGAAATAAATTAAGCAGGTAAATATAACATGTATTTACTCTTAAATTAAATTAGCAGTAAAATATACTATAAGCAATTCAAGTGATCATTATGTATGATCATGCATGTCATCCCCAATGAATACCTAAATCGCTAAAATAATTGAAAAAACAACAGTGACCATCATATATAAAGTTAGGCATTAAGAAATAATAAGAACTAAGATGTGTCCAGAATTCATTTTTACTTGGAAGTTATTTTCTCATCTTTCAAACTTTTTGGCTGCTTTAATGGTTTTATGAAACTTGATCCTACCGACACCATCCATTATCATCACCCGTTAATTATTTCCGAATAGTTAGAGATGGTACTCGTTTATAGACCTAAGTTAGTAAGTTTAAAAGCTAACACAGACATTTTATTTGTGAACTCTTTACTAGTTTAATTTGGTAGGCAAAAGGCATAACTTGGCAAAATATAATTGCCACTAGCTGCTTTGGTGCTCTTAGGACTTTCTTATCCAAAACAAGTTCCCGTTCTTCAAGACTATTTATTCCTTAATTGAAGCAAATTCTCTACATTTCTTTGCATTGTATAGTATAGTACCAGTTATCATCAGTTTGCATGTATCAAAAAAAGAAGTTATGATCAGTTTGTTTAGAGCTTAATACATAAAGAGTGATATATTTTATAACGAAAATTACTTGGTTTTTTTGATAAGTTCAATAAGGGAATTTATGGATGAACATGATCAATCAGGCATCTTATATTTCATAATATCTAATCTCTAAGTTGCACTTAAGAGACCAGAGATCAAATATAATTTCAATAACGACAAAAAAAAAAAAAAAAAAATACAAGTGATTTCTTCTTATCATCTAAGTTAGAATGACCAGATACTTACGCCAGCGAGAGATAGTACATACTCGGTAGATCAGTTGAGGTAGTTGAGGTATGTCTGAAACCACCTAAATAAAATAAGAAAAAAAGAGAAGGAAGTTTAATTTTACCTGTATGGCCGGATGAAGCTGCAGCATGAAGTGAAGTAGTGAACATATCAACTTCAAGCATCAACAGCATCTGCACATTATTTAACAAATGTTTAACCACGTCAATCCTCCCTCTCTCACATGCTACATAAAGCACACTCTTATCCCACATATTGGTCTTGTAAGCAACCCAAGGGTCATTCTCAAGCAGGATTCTCACAATTTCAAGCCTCCCTTCTTTGCATGCTTCATGCAGAGGGGTCTCTAGATCCCCGTTCTCGGCCGACGTCATCTCAGGGAACAACTTCACAATCATCTTGACCAATTCAACATGCCCAAATCTAGCTGCTAGGTGCAATATGGTGTGTAATGACCCTTCAATGGTTTGTTTTACTATGTTTTCATCTTCTTCAATGAGTTTCTTAATGGCTCGAACATCTCCCCTGAAAACTACTTCATTCAGCCGCCGGTCCATTTTTAATTAAAAGTGTTTGAGGGGAAATTAAAGGAAATTAAATGTAGCTTTCAGTACATTTGGAGAAGCTCAAGTTGCAGATAGTGCTTATTATCATGGGGGACTTACTATTTATGCAAACTTAAGTCATTTTTTTCCACATCTGCAGCAACCAAGAAGATTCATAAGGGATTCGTATCACGTGTTCTTTTTCGTTTCATTTCTTATTAAATATGTGGCCGGCGTCTCTTCTAGTAAAATGGTGAAAGTCAAGACTTATTAGAAATTAGAATAATTTTGTATGAAGAGGCGAGTTAGGCTTTGAAGTTTATGGGTTCGGAGTTCTATTTTTATTTTTATTTTAATTGATGGGTTCTGGATCCATTATATATACATAATCAATAGATTTTTAAAGATAAATATAGAATTTGAATCAAAGCTATTGAGTTCGATAGACTTGACTCAAGCCTTGAGTCAACGAACAAATCAAATAATAACAACTGTTAAAACATGTGCTTCTGAGATAAGCACGTATTTATGATGGCTGTATCATTAATTTTAGAACACTTACATAGTTAAGTACAGTTTGGGACGGATACTCAGGTATAAATATTGTCAGATGAAAGAACCAGCTTTAGTCAAAATTAAGTATATATTTTAATATTTTAGTAGGTTATATTATAATGAAGGGGAGTCTTAGCGTAACTGGTAGAGTTACTGCCATGTGATCAGGAGGTCACGGGTTCGAGCCGTGAAAACAGTCTCTTGCAGAAATGCAAGGTAAGGCTGCGTACAATATACCCATGTGGTCCGGCCCTTCCCCGGAACCCGCGCATAGCAGGAGCTTAGTACACCGGGCTGCTTTTTTAGTAGGTTATATTATAATCAAGTGTTAAATATCCAAAATTATACGGTCTGAATATGAAGAAGAGTAAACGTAAGCGCGAAATGCTTAGAAACCTGATGGTGGATTGGAGGTGGCTTTTATGATTAAGAAAAGAAGACAAATGGCCTACTCTTTCTAATGGTTTAAGATTTCGCTTTTTGCTCGTTTATGAGTAATATTTTTAAAAGAAAAAGATTCTTACTGATTGCACCAAAAAAAGAAAACAAAGAAGAGTAGGAAATAAACGCGAATCCACTGGTATCTCTAATCTATTACTTGGAAAATGCCTCATAATTCACATACAGAGACATCAATGTCAATCCAGAAGTAGACGACCATCTATATTTGTGACCTCACCTCTTGCATCAACACTAGTGAACCTCATTATAGTTAAAAGGGAAAAGTTCAAATTTACCCTCTAATTATGGTTTATAGTGTAGATTTGTCCTCCGTTAAAGTTTTAGTTCATATTTACCTCTTTCGTCAAGAAACTTGTTACATTTGCCCTTATAACTAACGGATTACTGATTAGGAGTCCTTATTTATCCACATAGACGTCATGCGTGTATATATTTTTATTTTTATTTTATAACTTACAAATTGAATTTTGTCATGTAATTTTCTTTCTTTTTTTATTAAAAAATTACAATACCTAATCTTCTTCTCCGTCAAACTACCACTTCCCCTTCTTCCTCTCCGCTACTGTCACCGCTGTCCACCACCCTCCACTGCCACTGGTCAAAACTTTAACGGAGAGCAAATTTAAACTACAAACAGTAGTTGCAGGGTAAATTTGACCCTTTTCCCTATTTAAAAACCGATGTTTTATAATATTTGAAAATAAAATATTATTTATAGTCCTCAAGTCAGAAAGATTATATCTTAAGGCTTACTCCATTTAATTATCAATTCTTCGTTTTTATTCTCTAGCTTTTCATCACGAGATTTGGTTCCTAGGAAAGTAGATGAGAAGAAGGGATCCTTAATAAAATTTATATCACAAGACCTATCAATCTATATATAATATAAAGCTAGGGATAAACAAGGTGATGTGGCACCTCTCTATGACCATCAATTGAATTTATCTTTTTTCTCCTTTTTTGGGGACTCTTTTTAGAATATTTCATGCATAACTAATGGTTAAAAAAAGCTCACAAAATTAATGTGGAACTAATGCCCATGTACCAGTAATGAAGTCACAGAATAATAATTGTGCAACTAAAGCCCATATAGCCACCGTTTCAGAATACTACAGGACGTCTCTTCCTTCTCATATGCGTTTTTTTACTTTTCTTTTTCCTCAATAAATCAAGAGTCTTTAATTACGATTCATGAGCTGTATAATTTCTGAAGGATGGTTCATTGGCTCGACTTTGAAACGAGAAATCCCAGATGAATCCACGAGTCCAGGTATCATAATTTTCTCCTCCCTAATGTTTTATCTTCATCTTTGTAATTATTGAATTTGTTAGTTATGATTTGTTTTTCTTTTTGGTCCTTTTTCAGTTTTAATCTATCCCTCTATATGTATAAATCAGTTCCGTATCACAATCTATGCAACAGAGACAAACAACTTTGGCTCTCTCCAATCTCTTTATGAATTCTCAATAAATAATAAAATTATTGTTAAACCTGGTGTCTGGAAAAAGGATGAGCTGACAGTGTCAAATCTTTGCCTTTGTAGTTACAGTTTTTGTTTCCTCTTAATTGTGTAGATAATGATTCAACGACGGAGGAAAAAAAGGCAGAGATGTATGTGGATAATACATTCTGTACAGGTGGTGCTCCCTTTGAATTTTCCATGAGAACAAGATTTTCTTTTAGGACAACATATTTGACAAATTTTAATTCAACTTCAAGGGAAATTAGATGTGAAATGGCAGTCTTTCTGATTTGTACATTTGTAACTTAATTTATTATTATTATTATTATTATTATTATTATTATTACAATTTTAATTATTGACATACTGCATGTCTTGTAGCCTTTTGAATGCCATGCATATGCCTCGTGTAATATATTGTATGCTTTTTACGGATAAGAGAATTTGGAGCTATATACTTCTTTCTTATTTCACAATTGATGTAGATTAAGGATCGGGTAGGTGTGGTATACATGAATTTCGTCTCTTTCTTTAAAGAGCCTTTCGCGACCGGGGTGATGGAAGTATACAAATTACCCGATGAACGAATATCAGATATCGAATGATAAAAAAAAAAAAAATACAAATGCAGACTATTATTATGATTACTTAATCTACATCTTTATATATGAATGTAATTTTGAAATTATGTACATCAACATATCCAGTGAAATCCCACAAAGTGGAATTTGGGGAGGGTAGAGTATGCAGACCTTACTCCTACCTCGGATAGAGAGGCTGTTTCTGATAGATCTTCGGTATGTAATTCCGATCTTACGTGATATAACAAAAGATGATGTTTTTATTTCCCTGAACATAATTTTCTTCTGTTCTTTCAATTTTACCTCTAAATATATTAACTTAATAGTGTTTTTAATTTTAATAATAAAGTATTTGTGGACAAAATATAAATAGTAAGGACAAGCTAGGAGACTCCCCTTACATACTCTTTTTTCCTATAATATGAAAGGTTAGCTCTTTTTCCCTATGAAATGATTGTTCCTCGAGAACTATGTGACACTTTTATTTATTTTTTATACATTGATCATTTAATTTGATTTTTATATTTGGCAAATGTATATCTTATATTTTATATTTATTTGTAAATTTTTGTATAAATGTTTAGCTTTTCGATATCAACTACATTTATAAAGACCGCACGTAGTGCGAGAAATTTCACTAGTTGTTAATTAAAGTAATAACCGTCATTTTATTTTTCATTCTCTATAGTAGTATATTTTATATTTTAAAAAAGTTTAACATTTTATTCGTCAATTTCGAAAGTTTTTCTCTTATTTAAGTCTTTACAAATCAAATTAATTCTTACATTTAACCTAAAGCATTTATTTCTAGCAAGGAGGTGACAATATTCACCACAAAACTTTTTTTTTGGGGTTTTCTACCGGGTGTCCGGTACTCACATTGAGCCTTGACTAAATCTGGATCGCTGCCTATTTCTGGGGACAACGCTTCCAACAAAAAAAATTCACTCCCAGGAGCTCGAACTCGAGACCTCTAATTAAAAGTAAAGGGACGCCAAACTGCCACCGCAACCCATGTTGTACAAACCACTTGTTTGTTAGCCCGGAGAAGCTCCATTTACAATCTCATATACACCACATAAAGAAATGTAAGAAAAATTATTAACATATTAGTAGTTATAACAATTGAGACAGCATGGTCTTTTCTTGCATTAATAAAGAATAGAAACATAGAAATTGAGACAATTAAGTTTTTTTCCAATAAGGAGAATAAAAGGTTCAAAAACAATTGAGACTTTATTCTTACAATAAATAATATACAAAAATAAAAAGAAGGAGAAAAGGCAAAAAAATATTTTTTTTCCCCCATTTCATTTTCCTGGTTGGTTGGAGGGAATGGGGAAAGGTCCTGCCTTTTTCTTGTAAAGACCTACCTCAAAACAACGAAACAAAGTAAAGAAAGAAGAAGAAAAAACAACACCCTAAATCACATGCATATACCAGCAACTTCGTTGTCTTGGAATTCCACAAAACCAATACCTTCTTCCACCCCCAAAAAAAGTTCAAGCACAACAATGAAAATATAGCATTTATAACACTCACTATATAAACTCTCTATTATTAGCTCAATGCTTTTTTGTAAGCGGTTTCAAGGAGATCATTTGTTACACAATAATTGCACCATTATGTGCATTAGTGCCCCGTTACAACTTACATGCACTCTTCCTTTTGGAAGGAACAATCTAAACCTAAATACTCAAATATTCTAATTTCTAGGTCATAGAGAGGTGTCACATCACTTTGTCTATGCTTAGCTTTATATTATATATAGATCTGTTCATTACTAATTCCTCCGTCCATTTTTACTTGTCATGTATTGACTTGACACGTTTATTAAAGAGTCAAAAATAGAATAACTTTATTTTATCACCGTTAATTATTGTTAAGTAGCCTAATGATTGAAATCAATTAAACATACTTTAAAAATTATGTAACCAATAAAAATTTCTTGAATTTTCCAACTCAATAATTAATAATCAAGATAAAATAATGATGAAACGATAAATTATCTCTTAATTTTTTAAAGTAGGCAAGTAAAAATAAAACTATTTTTAATACATAGGACCAGTAAAAATGTACAGAGTGAGTGTTCATATTTACTTACGGTGACTCGAAGGTCGTCCATTAGTTTTGTTTTATTCCACCGAAATTTTTGAGACGCCGACTCTTGCTTGGAGAAATGACTGACACATAATTTCGTGCGAGCGCGTACTATTTTTTTTTTTAATTTTTTTTTTCTTTTGGTGTGAATAGGATTTTAACCCATGACTTTTAGGGTGGGTTGATAATAAAAATTAAAGGAATGTTTGTCCCAAATCCGGAGAACGAAAAAGAATTTATGCAGTATAAATAAAAAAAATCTATATGGTATAGAGAACATTAAGGTTTATTTATATTTAGTAGCTATACTTGCTTAATTTACATCTCATAGCAAAATCATGTATGTTAATTACACAAGATAACTAGTACACTAAAATTATGTTGTATTTAATATTAAAAACTATTTTCTCTCTATTCTCCCACAATCTCCTCCCATTTTCTCTCACCCCTCTGGCCTCTCTCTCCCATTTTCCTCTATTTTCCTAAATGCAGCTTTGAACCTACAAAACAATAGGCACATCCTCCATGAATTCCGTGTATTAGTCATAGAACATGTGATGTTCCTTTGCCTTATCTTCTCAGCATTATCAATTTCACTGACTTGCGTCTTCTTCGCTGCTTCGGCAAGGAGCTTCTAGCTTCGGTGAACTGGAGCAGTCACCACAAAAATAGAGTGCATTTCAGATCTGAGCGAATTGAGTGTATATCAGATCTGAACCGGAGCAGTCACCACAAAATAGAGTGTATCTCAGAATTACACTTATAAATACACTCTCCTCCACCGTCGTCGTCTTCTAAGGTCGGAATTCATGGCCAATCGACCGAATTTTTCTTAGATCTGAGTATATTTTATTTGTTGTATCTCATATCTTAGTGTATTTGAGTGTATTCGCTATTTTTTTAGTGTAAAATAGAATGTTTCTTTATGTATTTTTCTCTTGTACTTCGAACAAGATTATTTTGTATACAAATGTATACAGTGAATTTTGAATACAACTGAATATCCGTATATCTTTTTGCATTTATGTTGTTTGAATACAACTGAATTTAAATTAATAAATTGAATACAGTGTAAAAGTAGGTACGAATGAATACAGCCGAATTGAATACAACTAAATATAGTCAAATTTGAATACAACTGAATTTTACTCGTTGTATTCATGAATACAGCAACGCACCATAGTGAATACAATAAGAAACAAGCACTAAGTTTAGCTATATGTTTGCTACGAGATGTAAATAGATAAAATGTAGCTACGCAGCAAAAATAACCCCTAAAAGTTAGTTATTTATGAAATTTTCCCATAAAAAATCACTTCTACGTTCATTTTAAAAATTGAAAAGACGACAAGCCCAAAATGTAGTTCGCAAGAATAACAATTACTTCTCTTAAGTTCGATTACATGCCAAATTAATTAAGAAAATTTTAGGGGGATTTATAGAGAAAAAAATCAAGGGAATAGGATGGTAAAAGAGTCATTTTCCGTGCCATAAGACAAACCCAACCTATTTTTTCAAGATATGCAAAAACGGAAATAAAAATTACTCCCTCTGTCTTAAATTATCTGTCGTGGTTATTAAAAAGAAATGTCTCAAATTATTTGACATTTTTGAAGTTTAGGGCACAATTAATTATCTTCTCCATTTTACCCTTAGTATAATTTTATCGTTAATGGGGATAACATAAATAGAGTAAATATTTAATGGAGAGAGATTATAACTTAGATATAAACAAGGGTAACATAGTCAAATACGCATCCTATGTTGGAAATAATAATTCAAAATTGTAGAAAACCAAAATTGGCTAGGATCATTTGATATTTTAATCCATGTCTAGTTAGGATTTATAATCAAATTAGTATAGGAATAGGTTGTTTTCCTGTTTTGAGTTAAAGTAGGTTTCTTACTAAATAGGAGTGCTACTAGCTATTTCATAATAAGAAAGAACAAGAAATAATAAGAGATATTGAGAACAAGAAAGAATAAGAGATATTGTAGAGATTCATAGTGTTTATAAATTAAATATTTTCTTTTAAATTGGTATCAAAACTTCTACGATCATAGTAGAGAATTAAAGAGCTTCCGCTGCCGACGAACGACTATACCCATATATACAGCCCGTTGGGCCAATGATTATGTTGGCAAACGTCGGGCTAATGATATATGCATGAAAAATAATCATGCATGATTACGAAAAATATTGCATGTTTAAAGAGGTGCAAGCAAATATGTCATGGAGGAAGAGAAGAAATCAACAAAATTAGAATGTTGATGAGAAGTGCATCAACTATTAGAAGTTGAGAGAAGTGCTCCAATACAACCAAGAAAAATAATAATGGGTGTTGATGAGAAGTGCATCAACTATTGGAAGTTGGAGAGAAGTTCTCCAACCGAACCAAGAAAAAAAAATGGGAGTTGGAGAGAAGTGCTCCAACATTGAAGGTTGAAGAGAAAGTGCTTCAACAATTGAAGGTTGATGAGAAATTGCATCAATAAACTGGAATGTTGGAGAGAAAGTGCTCCAACTATTGTGAAGGTTAAAGAGAAAGTGCTTCAACAATTGAAGGTTGATGAGAAAGTGCATCAACAAACTGGAATGTTGGATAGAAAGTGCTCCAACTATTGTGAAGGTTAAAGAGAAAGTACTTCAACAATTGAAGGTTGAAGAGAAAGTGCTTCAACAAATTGGAAGATGTGAGTGACGGTTGAAGAGAAAGTGCTTTAACAATTGATGGGTTGCAAAACAAGTGCCTCATCAATTTGAAAATGATGACAAATGAATCAACAATTAGATATACAATTTTGAATTACGGGAGAATGTTTGAAATAATAGTTCAAAATTGGTTAGGATTTGATATTTTAATCCATGTCTGGTTCGGATTTATAGTCAAATTAGTATAGGAATAGATTTTCCTGTTTTGAGTTAAAGTAGATTTCTACTATTATAAATAGGGGTGCTGCTAGCTATTTTAGAATAAGAGATATTGTAGAGATTCATAGAGTCTATCAATTAAATATTTCCTTCATCCTAATTAATATTTCTTAAAAGCATGTAAAACAAAAAAGCGACAGATAATTTGAGATGAGGAGAGTAAATAGCAGTTCCATGAGGGACACTTCGAGAGATTTCTTTTTACGAAAATTCGTGCATTAGACACGCTACATGGGCCCATCAAGCTAGTTAAAACTAGGGAAAAGTTCCCGGATGCCCACTGCAAGCAAAATAATTATCCGAAAATGTCCCTTTACTTTCATGCCCCAAAACTATTTACCTAGAGGCCCCCAAAATGATGATACCAAGATGGTATGACCTTATCTCCTATTGTTACATCTCACCCTTCGAGAAACTAAGTATGCTACGTATTCCTCGACGTAAGCGCGGAGAGGCCATGGAGCTCTCAAGAGGTCAAGGAATACTTTTACCAAGTGTTAAACATGTATCCAAAGGCTCCGGGATCAAGCGACTCGAAGAAACTAAGTTTGTCAAAACGTGGAGAAGATTTGGCAGAATTCTGGACTGAGATTTTAGTCCAACTTTGGGGAGGTATATCTCCTAGTATATAAGGAGTTATGGAATGCATAACCTATATAAATTGAAGTTCAAAGAGTCTTCTTTCCAATGCAATTTACAAATCGCAAATCCGAGATTTACGGTGGAAGATACGGCTTGTACAAAATTGTACGATTCCTCTATGCAACTCGACGATTGCAAGTCGACAGACCGTCGAATAATGACGGTACCGTCGAGCTTGCCGTCGAATTGAGGCTTTGGCAACCAACCTAAACAAGTATAAATACCCCTCCTATGTTATTCCCACCATAATTCTCTGAGTCTAAAAGCATCATAGCATATATTTGCACTCTCCTAATGATTCTACAGCATCTCCACCATAAGTATTACAATCTATCGTCCAACTAGGCTCGGGAAGTGCGGCTAACGTTGTGAGCTTGGATTTCATCTTTATATCGCTGAGGGAAAGGTGTATCTCGGGTCCAAACCAGTAGCAAGTACTAATTAACCCAATTGAGGTAAAATTCCTTCTCTATAATCGAAGAATTTGGTTAAGTCAAAGTTATATTTGTTAAATTGTCGCGTGTTAAGCCTAATAGCCGAAAGATGGCGTAACCTCTTATGGAATGTTGTTAAAGGAATTATATGGATATTGAATTAGATCAAATGCCTTTGATATTGGTTTTGGTTGTTATTGAGATCATGGGAACGTAGTAAAAACAGAGGATATGTTGCCCGAATTCCCTTAACCCCAAACAAAATAGTCTCAAAGATGCATTACATATGCGTTGGTGTATGAACAATTATGGCCTAAGTAAAGTCATATATCTCCATGTAGGGGCAAGGGACTAAGGGCCTTTAGAATAATTGATTTCTTCAAGCAGCGGATCGACGATTTAAGGTATGCAAGGTGTTGTTTCCCTTTTTTTTTTGCACGAATCTAACTAGAACATGAACACGAGCGTTTCATAACAATTCACTCCAATCATGTATCACTTCTTATAGATGTTCTTTATTGGATTATGATGAAATTAATTTGTATAGATTTTTCGGCTCGTACTCTATCAAATTATAGTAAAGTTTAAGATATCGTCCCACAGATATTGGAACCACCTATGCTACAAATTTGTACTGTCTCTGTCACTATTTGAGAGAATCAAATTGATGAAAGTTGAGTTTGAAATTATAAATTACTTAATTAAAACAAACCACTTCCGGAAGATTTATATATAAAAAGAGTTGGGAATTGCTGAATTTACTTGATATATTTTTACAATAAAATCTTAGTTTCTACATGCATTTCTCTAAGGAATAATTGCTTATTGCCAATACAATTATATTTCACGCTAAGAAATAAATAATTAATTAACACTTCGTGAGGTTATGTCAATTAATTGCTTTAAAACTAGTGACGATTAAACTGAAATATTTTCTTGCTTGAATTGTGCTACAAGAGTAAAGATCTCTTGTGATTAGTGTCATACCCTATTCTAACCTAAGTCAAAATAATTTATAACATTCCGGTGATTCCGGGGTTAATTAAAGTTAAGGGAATCGCCACCTAATTAATTATGGTGAATTAGGACAACTAAAGTTCATTAAAGTTAACTCCATTTTAAGTCTACGAAACCAAAATTCTAGGTAAGGGTTCAACTAACTTAAAGGGAAGGTATTATGCACCCTCTAAGATCCATTAATAATGATTAACCGACCGAACTTACAATTAATTAGGCTAAGTGTAAAAATGTGAATATTTTATGAAAAAAAGTATGTTGAAGATCTGTTTAAAACATAAGTGATAAGTAATACATTTTGTTGATGAAATAATATCAAAGTTGTAAATCATTTGAAAAGTCTTGCTTTTAAATTTAAAGGATTAACTCTCCAAAGGTGTTTGAAACAAAAATAGGAAAGAATTAGCACGTTATTTTTTCCAAAAAAGTAAGCTAAAATTTAAAGTTTTTCAATAGACTAGATAGTGGTAGAATTTTTGCAAAAGATAAATTTTGAACTAAAAGTTGCGTGATAGAAATGTATTGCCCGCATCCAAAACCAAAATTATTTTCCAAGTACGTCGCCAAAGTTAAAAGCCTTAAACATATTTCTAGATGAAAACAGGGCAGCTATTATTATCACTTAATTTTCACAGCTAAGTATTATCCTCAACATGGTGAATATCCTATTAATATCGGGAAGTCAAAAAATCTAAATAATTAGATAATCTAATTGTCAATCTTGTAGCAATTAATTTTTCGGCACACAAACACATAAGTTAGCAAACAGATACACGAGAAAAAAAAAATAGGGCAACGGAAAACATGTATGCTTAAGTGGGCTCGGCCCATTTAAGGCTGCGATCTGTTTACTGTTGGGGCTTCGGCCCAGCAACTTGAATATATTGCTGCGGATGGCTGATGAGGCTGACTCGAGAGAAATTACGTTGGGCTTCGGCCCAACACCGAATGCGGAAGACGATGAGTCCCGAATTGGGACTCCATTTTCTCCGATGTGTACATGTAAAAAAAAAAAAAAGATTAGCATAGAATTATCATATGATGAACTCAACAAATTTCAGACCAAACAAAAGGGGCTGCTATGAAAACACTATAAAATACACTATGAAGATAGAACGTATAGCTATGGCATAAAAAAAGTTGCACTCAGTTGAAAGAAAAAATAGATACTTCTAACTCCTCTAAACTCTAAACTGCCCTGCTCTATCTATTTTCATAGTCACTTTGCCTACTTCAGCATTTGTTTCACACAGAGAAAAGCTTAGGGAAAATTTGTAAAAGGGAAAATAAAAAAAATAAAAAAACGACTGCCCATTCCTAGAGCAGGGCAGTTTAGAGTTGAATGCGCTGATCTCAGCACCTAAACATAAAAACATGTATGACCTCTAAAAATGCATGAAAGAAGACATCAAAATCTGATCCACTTGTATTATTTCTTGACTGAAGTGTAAATGCCATATGTTATGGCCACCCCTGCGACTGCAGTTCGAGTGTTGATAAGAATCTCATGACAGAGATAGGATTAAACAATAAAACTTCAAGATGTTTCAACCTAAAGAAAAAATCCATTACTCACACAATCAAACCAGATCTTATTTATGAATTTAGAGATAATTTAAACTAATCAAAACCACCAACACACTAACTGCCTCCACGTTGCATCCTACACTAGTTCACACAAGAGAAAGAAAGCAAGGATGGAATTATAAACCAAGCTTCAATTCCATAAGCAGACCAAGACATAAGGAGGATTTTTAAGGATTGTTTAAACACATGATTAAGTTAAAGAATGTAGGGAGTCACTTTCGATAAAGGTACTTGAAAATAGTTTCAGAATTTAAGCTGGATTATGCAAGGAAACAGAACATTAGTCAAAAGCCATTAAAAAGGAGACATAATTTAAAGCACATTCAGATCACGGTTCTGTCTGGAAAAAAAAATACCAAATGCCTATGTATTTGTTAATCACTATTTCGAAAGCATCCACATCATAAATAGCCAACGAGTTCCCTAAACACATGACACACAGAATTAGAAGTACTGTATTCGTGTATAAAGCCAAACAGTCTTTAGCCTCTTGTTTATATTAATTGGGGTGTAGTATAAGATAGATGTAAGCGCAATGAAGTTAGGCACGCGTTTACGGACAAAACATGGCATCGATCCTTGTTAGATTCTAAAACAAATGAAATTCCAGCCAAACACATAAACATTCTGAACAAAGAAGAACTGAGCTAATTAATGCATATTCATGCTTAACTAAGTGAAATGATCGACGTGCTAAACAACCAACCAAACTAACACACATAATCCGTTAAGGCAGATTAATCACATGACGTAGCTCCTATATCTCGACGAACTGGATTATTACAACGTACTCAACCAAGTAACCAATCATCATACCAAGTCATAGTCGCACTAAATTAAACTAACTTAGCTACATAAGTCTGTATAGAACAGAATTTAAAGCAGAGATAAGGAGGATTTCTGACCTGTTTTGGGTACAGTGAACTGGGTGTCGATGGCCTCGAATCTACTCTCGAATACGACGAAAGATTTCGAAACTCGAATTACAACAATCCAGAAGTTCTTATTTTCCAGAAATGTTCAAGAGCAGACTCGAATGATTTATCGAATCGTGTCAAATGTAGGAGTAAGCTACCCGAAAATGTTAAGACTCAAGAAATCGATATTTTCAAGGAAAGACATCAGCGGCTAGAAAGAACTTGAAACAGAGTAGAATTAGAACAAGCTAGGACTTAAAATAGTAGTGGAAAGGTGAAATGTTGAGTATGGTAAAGTATTCTGTTCCCGATTGTTGTTTTTTCTGCTGAACGATTAAGATAATATTTATAGGTGCAAATGAAACCTAGGTTTTCGATTTGGGCGCGATATTTAGGTGAAAGGTTTCGAATTTCAAAACAACCATTCAAGAACGGTCCAAAAGTGTAGCAGCCAGCTTCATCTGAGGGGTGTCACGGGTTGAAATGCTTTTGATTTTCTCTGTATAAAATCAGATTTCAAACGTTTGCTTTGCCTCTTGTGTTGACCATATAGCTACTTGCACGAAAAAGGGGGGCAAGGATCTGCCATGGTTGAAGAAAGAAATGGATTTTTGTTGCAAAAGGACAGAGATGAGAGAGGCGATCATGTGCGGCTGTTGAACGTTGCTATTAGCTGGGGAGAATAAAAAAAGTATTGAAAACTCTTGCCCAAAATGGGCGGGCAAGATCTGGCAGGGTGAAAGGGATTAGGGTTTTGGCTAGAAATGGGGAGGAAGAGAGAAGGGAGATAGAAACGAAGTGGTGCAACGTGCATTGTCTTTTGTTCATTAGAGATTTAGGTCTGATGAAATGAAAATAAATGGGCCGGGTCGGTTTCGGGTATGGGCTGGTGAGTTGAAAATGTGGGCTAGTCGGGTAATGGGCTGCTAATTTGGCCGAAAATTGGGCTATCTCATGGTTATGTGCTTGGTCCAATTCCTCATGTTTCTTTATAGGAATTTATAACTTGGAAAGTATATGTAACAATCACACAATTAGTAATTAATAGTAATAAGGATACAATTCAATTTTACTAAGTTACTAATAATAGCAAAACTATAAATATATAGATAATGTAATAATAGAGTAAGAAATATTATCTAGCTTAACTTTATGATTAACAAGCAATAAATAGGTAATAATGTGAGGGTGATATTAAAATAGTAATTATAATAAAGTGGCGATACTTACAAATAATAGCAGCAATAGTAATAACATAGTAGTGAATAAAAGTATTTAGATTAACAATAAAATTAGAAGCCCAAGGAAATAAATTGGAATAAAGGAGGGACAAAATTGGGTGTCAACAATTAGCCTTTAAATCAATAAAGTCATTTGAGTCAATCCCTCCGTGAGAATTAGGACTGGAAGAAATAAGATAAAGACTTGGAATAATAATACTAAAAATTACTCTCACTCTGCTATTTTACTCATTGGTTATTATATATTAATTTTGCTCCGCGAGAATTACAAAATTAATATAAGAATAACTTAGAGATAAAATATGTAGACGTGATAATAATGAATTGAAATTATCATTCCAGCATAGTTTGAAATATAAATAAAATGTTTCAAGCCAAGAACATACAAAAACTGAGATAGTATCATGAATATATCAAGCTTCCTCAACTATCCCAACAGAAAGAAATTACTCCATTATGGAGTAAGAAAAACTAAAAAAAATAGAAAATGTTATCCTACAAAGACAAAAGAAGACAAATGGACCAAGACTAATTCTTCTCCCTCATCAGAGTTTGACAATGTCCACTTTATAGCCATAAAGTGACTTCGTCATAACCGTTTTGCTTGTTCGTAACGATTATATATATATATATATATATATATATATATATATATATATATATATATATATATATATATATATAACATGTTATGACTTCTCGTAACCGTTTTGCTTTGGTAACGATTTTGACATGAAAACATGTTATGAATTCTTGGTTTTGTTGTAGAATGTCTTCCGTATTCTTTCAATGACACTCTTGCTCCTTTTTATCCCGCTTTGTTGTGTTTTTCTGTGATATCTTACTTGACCCTGTATTAATTCTTTCCTGCAATATTTTGTTAAAAATATAGAAAAATAATGATAACTTTTATGTTTTTGTAAGAATAATTATATATTTATAATCCAACAAAATACACTTATCAGATTACTTACTTGTTTCTCAATTAGTTTGATGTACTTCTTCAATGATTCTTGAAATATTATCATGTTTATCATCATTAAGTTGTTTCTTTGGATTCGATACGAATTCCATAATTCATTCGAAGGTTACCGACCTTACGTCACTTAGAAAGGTCCGATGTTAGTTCATTGGCTCCTCATGCATTATATATATATTGCACTATTTTACTATACCGCGTCGCGCTATAGTTGATCGGGCAGGTACGTAGATGTGCACATCACTGCAGTGGATATGTTATGATATGCCTTGGGCGCGGGATGATGATGATATGATGATGACACGATGATAATGCTACTATATGTATATACTTGCATATGATTTTGAAAACTCATGTATTGCATATTGTACGTCCTCAGATGGATCAGGTTACTTCTATTCTTCTATATTTACGTCTTACTTATGTTACTGTTTCCTGCCGTACATACTCAGTACCTTTATCCGTACTGACGTCCCATTCTATGGGTCGTTGCATTTAGTGTTGCAGGTCTTGACAGGTGTAATAGAGGACCACAACCACAGTAGGACTTCCAGCTTCAGCAGCTGTCAGCAAGTGCCGCTATCTGGAATTGCTATCTTTTGGTATACTTATATTATCATGATATATGTTTGTATGTTATGGGTACGCCGGGGCCCTATCTCGACCTTTATGCTTTTGTATGCACACTCTTCGAGGCTCATAGACATAGTGGGGTATGTAGATGTTATGTCTAGCTTTGTTTTGAGTTTTGATATACTCCTGATAGCTTTGTCGGCTTTATGACACTTATGATATTGTAGCGGCCTTGTCGGCTCGCTTATGTGTGTGTGTGTGTGTGTGTGTGTGTATATATATATATATATATGTTGGATCATTGCATATTTCTGTATTTGGGCCTTTAATTTTCTGCGTGCAGGTGTCCTTTGAGTCATGTTTAAGTCACATTATATTGAATAACGGTTATATGATAATTATGGTAACTGTTTCGCCAGGTGATATCCGGCCTACAGGTGTAATACATCATGCTCCTCGTCGGGGTGCAATACCTATATACCATGATGGTATTATAGAAATCTTCTTTCATCTCTTCAAAACACTCAACAGTGCTCTATGGTAGTCATATGGTATATATAATATACTGATAGGGTATCATAGCGGATAACATTCCAAAAAACACACTTTTCTAAAAAAAAAAAAAAAAACTTCTATAATACCATCATCTTATACACGTATACAGAGATGGTAAGATGGAGGACTGCTTCAGTCCTTTAATGAGACACTCCTCAGTCCTCCATGATGTCATTATGTAAATCATATACTGAGATAGTATCATGGAGGACTGCTTCAGTCCTTCAATGAGATACTCTCTTAGGCCTCATTGATACCATCGTGGTATCTATAAGATATACTGAGATGGTATCATGGAGGAAGGGTTTTGGGCGGGGGCTAATCGTGTAAATATTTTGGGCCGTCTAAGTAGAAGCGAAATTAGTTTATGGAAGGACATGGCCGGGTAAATATTTTGCCTTTCTTGGGTATTTTGTGTTGTTTTTCCTTCAAACTACTCTTGTTAAATTAGCACAAATGCTTTGATAACTAATTTGAGGAACACTATTTATAGTCATAACTTATGGGGTCGTTTGGTAGTTGGTTAGAATTATATAGGTATCAGTTATACACAGATTAATGATGAAGGAATGTATGTATTATTTTATGCAGAGATTAGCTATGCAGGGTTAAGTTATTCATTTATTAGTTATTCTATCTTCTATCCTACATAAAATAATACATAGATTTGCTCATAACTTATACATGTACGTCTATTAGTTATGTGGTTTTCTAAATTGCAAATAAAAGCCGTATTAATTTTATACATGAATAACTTACCTCATAACCAGCTACCAAACGTGGTATTACTTATGTAGGATGTTTAATACTTGCATAACTCACCTCCAAATTAGCTACCAAACGGCCCTTAAGTTCATATATGTTTGTAAGTTCAATCATTTCAAAATCACCTCAAACGTCCTATGGGACAAAAGTTAAAAAGGTTCAGACATACATGTTTCAAATTAGGTTTGTGTAAGCAAACTTCAGATATATTGTTCTAAAGTTTAGCTTAGTAGTCCCATACTTTGAACATTATTTTTCTCCAAACTCCTATATCTAGACTTTGATAATTTATTCATTTTATTTCACTCATGTTACCTCCATTTTCATTTAACTTGTGGTGCCTCCATTTCATTTCGCTCATGGTATTTCATTCATGGTACTTCAATG
This sequence comes from Lycium barbarum, assembly GCF_019175385.1. NCBI lineage: Eukaryota > Viridiplantae > Streptophyta > Magnoliopsida > Solanales > Solanaceae > Lycium > Lycium barbarum. The sequence continues at coordinate 31,615,806 of NC_083340.1, forward strand.
TAAATTATTCTTTTTCAATCCAAAATTAATTTAGTCATCCATTGCATTTCGCTATGGTACCTCATTCATTTTATCCATGGTGCCTCAATTTAATCTATGACTTTTCAATCAGAAATTAGCCCAAATAAAATGAAAATTTACAATACATTAACTTCAACACTTAGAGCTCAAAGAGCATTATATATGCTCTGGTACCCCACATTGCAATTAGTACCATAGAATCTTTGTTAATTAACATGGAGCAAAGCTTTTGAAGAAGAAGAAAAAGGAGGAGTAGGAGTAGAAGAAGCAGAGAAGGAGCAGACTTTTGTCCCCAAATTGGATACAATTGTATAATTTGAAAAAAATTGAATATAACTGGAATAGTACGGTAAAAACTGAGTACTAATGCAATTCCTACGGCTAAATTTACATCAAAATTTTGGCTGCTCATTTCATTTCTTATCGGAAAACTTACATAAATGTACCATCGGCCAAACTTAATTACCGGCAGTAGTCCAAATATACAAATCTATACACTGATATGTATATTATACGTAAAATAGTGTATATCGTAAGCATATTATATGCATAGTATATGTATATTTAAGTATAAATATACAAAACCTAAACAGGCTATTTCTTAAATTAGATCACAAAGATATTGGGCTAGTCATTTCATTTCTTATGACAATAACTAGTTTCAGTAAGGCCAAGTCCGTTAATCCCCATCCATAGGTGAGTAGTCAATTTCTCTAACAACAAAAAAACAATAGCTTTACTTTCTTCTCTCTCTCTCTCTCTCCATTTCCTTCTTCTTTTATAAGGGAGGATATAGATCCATTTGTGTTTGATTGATGTGAGAAAAATGGAAGCATTTTACTTTGTGGTGTTTGGGGGATTATCAGCAGTAGTAGCTGCATTGGAGCTTAGCAAGACAAACAAAGATCGCATAACAACATCACCTGCTTTCAATTCTTTCAAGAACAATTACATCCTTGTCTATTCTCTCATGATGGGTCAGTATCTCCTCATTGCCTCCCCTCTTCTAAAAATGCTGCCCTTTCTTTCCATTCAAGTTTGCATCTTTTCTTTTGATCCAATGTCATAATGTATTTTGAAATTCCAATCATGGTTATGAAGCTTGGCTTAGATATCTGTTTACCTTTATTCTTTTTTGACATTTTTTTTTTTTACAAATTTGCCATGTATAGCATGGGATATGTGGTCATAGGTGGAGAACTAAAGTCTAGTACTCCATTTAAGTGGAGAAGCAATGAGGGGTGGACCCACGTAACAGATTTTTGTGTTATCAAAAGCATATACATATATACACACATATCATGTATGAATGGTAAACAGTCTAGTGGCGGAGCCAGGAATCCTAACAAGATGATTGCAAGAATGTTATAGTATATATATAGATAGAAAAAAATAAAATGTTACTGAATATTTTTGCTTCTCACTTGGGTCAGTAAGTAATAATTTTCCTGTGGACTTCGTGATATCTGGTTCTTTAGCTTGGCAGCTAAAGATTAGTTCCCGAATGACCAATCGAAAATACTTTGAGCATCCTTGGGATTAGGTATTGTTCCTTAATGAATGGAAGTGACACTTTGATTTTCACGCCTTTTTCCTTTTCTGACCGACCAATCATTCCCTTAAAATATCCTACTCCTACTAGTAATTTCCAGACGAAGTGAAAAGAACTCTGGGGTTATGATACTTCAGCCTTGGCCATTAGATCTTGCACTTATTATCATGCTTCCTGAAAAACCAGAGTTGTTATCAAAACAGAACTGAGACAGAAGAGTGTTGAACACACATAACCTCAGTGAGTTATTATCATACACCGTTTTGTCTCATTTCTTTTTGATAACATATTATATGAAGCTTTTATCTATACCAGTTAGTTGTTTTTTGTCGTATATTTAATCTCTGTCTAAGATTATACATTGAAGTGCTAAAATTCCACCAAATAAATTAGCAGTGGCCATGCACGTGCTATATAGGGCGTCAGATTGCATGTATGATTAGATATTTTTAATTGCTTCAAAATTAAGAAAAACCTCTTTTCTTTTGTCTTTTCTCCTTCTGAAAGTTAGAACAGGGGAATGGTACTGACAGTGTACAAAAAAAATCTTTTCCTGATTGGAGAGGGATGTGCAATCAAGTAGAACTGTGTATAAATTTGCTTTTAAAAGGGTGGAAACTCAAGTTACCTAAAATAATGGCTTATCAAAATCAAAATAAATTGAAAGATCTAGAACTTTTGCAGCCATGGAATTGAAACATTACTACATAGACATGAACTTGAAAATTCTGGAGAGGTTGTAGATCCAAAAATGGATAATAAAAACAAGTTGATTCAATTTTTGGATATTGGACTTTGACAAAATATGCTATTTCCCTTAGTCATGACATTAATCATAGATTTATATATTTGCTAGACACTTGCAGGATATGGTTTTATTCTTCATGATTGTTAGTTGTTTGGGTAGGTTTGTGGTCGCTTACCTGCTTATCTGTAGTTGTGCCTGTATATGCACATTATAATGCCTGTACATAAGTTACTGATATCCTTTTCTGGCAATAGCTGGTGATTGGTTGCAGGGTCCTTATGTCTACTACCTTTACACAACATATGGATATGGGAAGGGTGAGATTGGCCATCTCTTTATTGCTGGCTTTGGATCTTCCATGCTGTTCGGGACAATTGTAGGATCCTTAGCAGACAAACAGTATGCCCGCTATATCTTGATGTTGAATGCTCTTCTTTTTATTTTTGATATGTTACATTCACCACTAAAAAATTCTCTAGGGGTCGAAAGCGGGCTTGTGTCACATACTGCATCACTTACATTTTGAGCTGTATCACCAAACATTCTCCTCAGTACAAAATTTTGATGGTGGGCCGTATATTAGGAGGAATTGCCACTTCTCTCCTATTCTCAGCCTTTGAGTCTTGGCTTGTTGCAGAGCATAATAAGGTGCTTAAATTATTCTATTGTTAGTTTAAAGATGCAAATTGTATAACCCTACCGATGATATGGACACATTCTTATATTAATTATTACAATATTATTTTGTGGTTAAGGAGTTTTTTTATCAAACTATTCTTCCTTAACTCTACATGTACATCAAAAGGCCACTTATAGCTAAGATTGTGTAATCCTTAGTTGACTCATATCTGATGGTAGTATTATGTTTTCTGACCTTTTTCTCTTTCAATGACTTTGATTTTTTGGATCCTATCTTGCAGAGGGGCTTTGATCAACAGTGGCTATCATTAACATTCTCAAAAGCAATATTTCTTGGCAATGGTCTTGTGGCTATTTTGGCCGGGCTATTTGGAAATGTTCTTGTGGACACACTAAATCTGGGTCCTGTTTCTCCTTTCGATGCTGCTTCATGTTTCCTTGCTATTGGTGCGGTCATTATACTGTCAACTTGGACTGAGAATTATGGTGATCCTTCAGAAAGCAAAGACTTAATTACCCAATTCAAGGGTGCCGCTGTGGCAATTGCTTCTGGTAGTTTTCATAATTTAAGCTTTGATCCCTTCTTCTAACCTATTCATGTATGTGGAGAAGTAGATCATATTGATATTTTAGTAAAATAAAAAAACGGATTACAATACAACACAGAGACTTTTATGATTCTTCATGTGCATGTCTTTAGTGCTACAAATACCATGCAACTTTACCAATTTATCTGACCCATCTGCAGTAGGTTACAATTTTAATTTTTTATATTTTCTTTTTTGAGATGGTAACATATTGTGTATGTTAATAAATCAGTACATGTGTTGTACTGGAAGTCTGGAACCATATTTACATGTGTGCAGAAGGAAAAAGAGAAGAAACTGATCTGCAATCCCAACAAGATTCTAGTATGTCTAGTTTTGAGACAGTATCTTTTGTATAAATCTGTTTACACCAAAAACAAGAGAGTAGGATACAGTTAAGTTTGATCTTCTGCTCTGTATTGCCACTATCCTCAAACATCCGGAGTTTCTTTCTCTCCAGATTGTCCACCAAATACATGCTGGACAGTCCTCCATCTATCTCTATCTTTTGCTCCAGCTCCAGCTACATCCCAACTAAAGAAAACTTCAATAAAGGCATTGTCCAAGCTATGCCTCTGAGATTAATAAAGATCTTCTAGTTGGTAAGTTATCCTGCAATGTAAAAATAGATGGCTAATTGTTTCAACATCTTCACCACATAAGTAACATCTTGAGCAAAGTGACATCACTCTCTTAATAAGATTGTCTTGGGTCAAAACAACCTCCTTTGCCAGTAGCCATGAGAAGCTTGCTACCTTGTAGGCAATCTTTATTTTCCAGATATGCTTCCAAGGCCATTTGTTAATCTGTAGATCAGTTTGGTTTATAATCTTGTATGCTGCATTCACCTTGTACTTGCCACTGCTATGACCCTGCCTCTTTAAAGTGTCCTCTCCATTCTGAGGTCCTATGAAACCTTCCATTTCTTTGTAGAAATTAGTCAGTCTGGCCACCTCCCAGGCAAGCAAACATTTCCTAAATACGAGTTCCCATTCTTGGGGAGACCACATCTCAGCTACAATCTTCTGTTGATGTTGGGTCAGGACATAAATATCAGGGAAAATTTCCTTCAGACATCCAGTCCCGAGCTAGTTATCTTTCCAGTGAGAAGCTTTGATGCTATTGCACTCTGATTGATGATTGGTTTTCTAAAACAGGCCAAAGTGTCCTGATCGACCTCTATAGACTAACACCATCTGTTGTGTTAACTTCCTTTGTCATCCAATTGTCTTCCTCCCATATTTAGCTTTGATCACATTACTCCATAAGGTTTAAGGTTCTTGAGAGTGCCTCTATAACCATTTCATCTTTGAGTGCCTTGCTGTTATTGTATAAGTTTCTGATGCCTAATCCACCTGTAGCTTTGCTAATTATAAGAGACTTCCACCCTTTTTTCTTTGTTTCCTTGCCACAAGAAAGATCTCCTTAGACTGTGCAATCTTTGAGTAACTCCTGCAGGAATGGGGATGAGTGACATCATATATGTTGGAAGTGAATCTAATACTGAGTTGATTAAAGTGAGTCTTCCTCCCATTGACAAATATTGGGATTTACTCCTGGATAGCTCACATTTTCCATAACAGGGTTCCATATCTCCTTGGATTTGGATTTGGCACCCAGCGGCATGCCAAGATAGACGGGAGGAAAGATTCCTACTACTCCCAAAATCGATGCCGAAGGTTCCATATGAGGTACTTCACTAATTGGGAAAAGGTGACTCTTTTTCCAGTTAATATGGATTCCTGAGATTCCTTCAAAAAAATACCAAAATAATTCTTAGGAACCTCAACTGTTCCTCTTCTGCATCACAGAAGATCAGAGTGTCATCTGCGTACTGAAGGTGTGTGATCTCCTCACTATTGTTACCATTCGTGGATACCTCAAAGCCTTTAATCCACCCATTATCTTATGTTGTTTTAACCATGTTGTTCAGTCCTTCGATGGCTATTAGGAACAGAAATGGAGATAATGGGTCACCCTGTCTTAGATCTCTGTGGACAAAGAAGAAGCCCTCAGGAGATCCATTTATGAGGATAGAAAATCTGATAGTAGACATGCAATATTTCACCCAGTTGATCCATTTCACCCCAAAGCTCATTTGGTATAACATATTGAGCAAGATATTCCAATTTACATTGTCATATGCCCTTATGAATGCCTAGTTTGCAAATACTTCCTGGATTTTTCTGTTGGGTGCTTGTATCCACAGCTTCATTAGCTATTAGGACAACATCCATTAATTTTTCTTCCTTTGATGAAAGTCATCTGTTGTGAGACCATCACCATTTTAAGCCTTTCTGTCAAGACTTTTGCAAATATCTTATATATACAGCCTATAAAGCTTATAGCCAAAAGTCTCTTAATTCCTTTGCATCTGTCTTCGCAGGGATCAGAGCAATGTATTTGTGTTATTCCAAGGTTTTCTAATAAAGATAGGACAGATGGAGTTACTTCTTTTGCTTTGCGACATATATGTGAGGCTTCTCTAATAGTTCTTCTCATATGTAATCCAGATGAGAAGATCGCATTATTGGGTGCTATACAGTCCTTATTTGAAGGTTCAATGTATACTTTTGTGTTCCTATGGACTCCAGCTCTGAGCCCTAATTCGGAGGAGATTCCTCATGGCTTCATCTTTGCAACTTTCATGTTGTCTTCAATGTTGGGCAGCTCCCTTGCATCTCGATTACTAGCTCGCTCATCTCTCAAAGTCGAAAGCTATATGCAGATTGTTTTTGCAGTATCTGCTGTCTGTCTCTTTATCCCCGTCTTCACAAGTGTAAGGAAGAATCCCAGGGGTTGATTTTATTAAATGCATAACTGCGCAGGTGTTGTGATTCTATTGTTTCTCTCTAATTCCACTTATTTTTCACCTTTAAACAGTTCTTGGTGACACCTTCTAATGAAAAAGGTGGAGGCATTTCTTTTTCTGGCTGCATTCAGCTTCTTGGTTTTTGTGCATTTGAGGCTTGTGTCGGAATATTTTGGCCTTCTATAATGAAAATGAGGTCCCAGTACATTCCTGAGGAGGCTAGGAGTACAATCATGAACTTTTTCCGCATTCCTCTCAATATCTTCGTATGCGTTGTGTTGTACAATGTGAGATTTCTTTCCTAACTGTTACACCAACCTAAGTAATATTGGAGTATCATTTACTAATTGTTATACTTATGCATATATGATTTAAATTTCAAGCAGGATAGCTTTAAGAATTAAGATACTAAATTGTACCGTAGCATTGTGGCAGGCAGTGCTAAGTAACAATGGTGCACACTACATGTGATGTATATCCTCATACAACTACCCTCAGAATTATTTATTTTGATTGCTAGAAGAAATATAAGTGTAGATTTTCCTAAAATTCCACAATGAACTGTGGGATCCAAGGAATTGCTCTTTGACTGTTTATTGATCAATTTTTCTCTTATTCAGGTTGACGCATTTCCAATTACTGTTATGTTTGGCATGTGTTCGATTTTCCTCTTTGTGGCATCAATCTTGCAAAAACGCCTCTCTGCTATTGCTGAAAAGCCAAGTAAGAATTGCTTCCCATTAATTTTTTGAGTCCTTACTCCGAGTTTGAGAAAAATGTTAGCCCGACGAATGATTTATCGGTGGAGATATGGGAGCATGTGACAAATAGTTACCTCTATTATGCTATATAGATTTTGGGGGCCAATACTTTCTTCTGTCTTCTTCAAAAACAATGGTAACTTGTTCTAGTTGTTTATATCCGTGCCCCGAGATTTGTTACAAGGCTTAAAACTGTCTGTTAGGTGCATTAAGCTCGAAAAATTGATAGTTGACTCAGATATAAGATTTTTCATTTGTTGATGCATTTGTAGAGCCTCAAGATTGGACACACAAGGAGAGAGAAATGGAAACTGCGCCTCTAAATGCCTAAGTTGATGAAGTCGCTGACGTGTTAATTCAGCGAGACCATGCAGAACAACTATCAGTTTTCTATTAAAAAAATCAATGAGTAAATAGAGTGCTATTTACTAACTAAAGCACCTGTGGTTATTTCTCGTCAGAAGGATATGATGAAGTTACATTCCTAAGCTCATCAATGGGGTTCACTTCATTGTTGAATCTTCATGCAGCAAGTAGATTTTGCAATATGAAAAAAGGGGTATCCTTCTATCAATATATGAAAGCTGATGGAGAGTTGCTACACTGCATAGCATGTTTTCTTGATAATGTAAAAGCATATTTGCATTTTGGGTTTTACTTAAATTCATTTGTTAGTATGTCTCTGATATGTTTAAGACAATGTTTTCCCAGTCATATTATAATTACTCTGAATAATACTCACTTTGTATATCTTGGTATGGTAATATGCCTGGCCAATACTTTAAGCAAGACACTTGAAGGAATTAAAACGAGTAATGAAGCAACGAAGAAACAAAAACTTAACAAAGAACAATGTTGCAGCGAAAAGTTTCACAAATTTCCGCTGCGTATTTGTAGGTAATGTGTTATTCAGATCAAATCTATGTTGACTTTCATCAATGTTTAATTAGTTACAACTAATCTTTTCGTTAAACAATTAGAATTGACCTTTTCGGATCCCCAAAAATGAAGGTTTTATAATTTCAATGTAAAAATGGAATGCAGCAGCCTGTTCTTGTTCTTTTGGTTCTTGTGTTGATTGAGATAAGTGTATTTGCATAGTTGACTCTAACTTGCGCAGTTAATGTTACTCATTATTTATTATTATTGTTAACAGAAAAATTACAAAAGGAAGAAATGACCTGAAATAAATAATGGCAAGGACACAAAGCACATGGTGACATGTATAAACTAAAATTATAAGCACACTGAGTAACCATTTGCTGCTCTAGTCCTCTCCATTCCCATGTTAAGCTGCATCCAGTGTTTCATTGTCCAACTGTCCATGTGCCATTGTTAATCAAATAATTGACCCTACACAACCCAACACACTTTGTTCTTTTGCTTTAGATCCTCTTTTGCCCTTTGACGGTGAGCACCTTCATTTGCACCTAATTCGTTTGTCTCAACTTATGTGACACTCGTTAATCAATATGAAATGTAAGAAATATTGTTTAGAATTTTTGATTTAAAATGAATTTTAAACGTTTTTATGATTATAAATTACCACATTAAAATAAATGAGAATTTTAAAATTATTTTATTTCTAAATATATAAGTTTGATATTCTTTTTTGTCACAAGTTAAGAAGAAATTTGAATTACATAAATTGAAACGGAAGGAATATAAATATTATGCAAAGGATAAAGGGTATTCTAGTAAGTATCCTCTCTCTGATCTACTGTGCCAAACCAATCAGTGTTATAAGGTAATTTCCCCCTTTTAATTTGTGACTCCTCCACTCAATTTTGGCAAAAGGGAAACAAGAGAGAGAGCACAAAATCATGGCTACTCTTAGAATTCCAAGAAAGTATCATTCTTTGTACATTGTATTTCAGTTGTTTCTGTTAATACAAACCAAACTAGTCTTGTGTTATCAGTACAAGGTTGGAGATTTAAATGCTTGGAATATACCCTCTTCTGCAAATAAAGATGTTTATGTCAAATGGTCCAAGAATCATGTCCTCAAGCTTGGAGATTCAATTTGTAAGCTCAGATCTTCAAGATTTTAGCTTTTTTTAATACCCTTTGAACAAATATTCAACCCCATCAATCTTTCTTGAATTAATTTTTTTTTTTTTTTTTTTTTTTTTGCAGTGTTTTTGTACCCTCCAAGTGAAGATTCAGTAATACAGGTGACAAAACAAAACTACAATAGTTGCAACCTTAAAAATCCAATCTTGTACATGAACAATGGAAATTCTTTGTTCAATATTACAAGACCTGGTGAATTTTACTTCACAAGTGGAACAGAAGGTCACTGTGAAAAGTTACAAAAACTTCACATTTCAATACCAGGTGGAAATGGAACAATTTATGATGATGCAGATTCACCTGCTTTTGCTCCATCAGCAGATTCACCTTCTTACACTAATGTTTTTGGTTCAATTCCTGTTCAATCTTCAAACCAATCATCTTCTTGGAAATTACAAATGTCTGTTTTTGTTGCTGTTGGATTGATGTTTCTGTCTTTGTTTCTAGGAAGCAACATTCTTTAGTGAAATATTACAAAGAACAGACAGGACCTTTTGGATTTTGGAGATTCCACTTATATTTTATTTTTTTTCCCTTTGTTTTGAGGCATTATTTTTTTACTTTGCATGTTGTTAAATTTGTGAAGAGTTTAGTCATGATGATTGAGTTTCATGGTGGAGCTTACCATTTTTCATTTGAGCAAAATTATTGAATTTCTTGGATAATACTTTAGTCAATATCTCGTGTCATCCATCTCATTCTTTGAGGCATTTAAGTACAATTCTCTCACTCACTTCCTTTTTTGTCTTTTTCATTTGTACCATTTGTCATAGTTTTTCAAATTTTTTGCCCTGGCAAATGGAAAAGGAAAATAAAGAATTTTATTTTGTGACTCACATACATTAGCTGTCTAAGGCTACTTTTTATCTCATAAGAAAGTGAATTCGAAGTTGTTTATGAGACAATTTAAAAAAAAAAAAAAAAAAAAAACCACACAACTAGTTTGTATTATATAACGGTTAGATGTTATGGCCATCCAAAAAATTACTCTCCATCTCAAATTATCTGTCGTGATTCCTGATAAGAAGGTCCAATGGGGAAAATAGAACAATGGAAGTAATGAAGTATATGAGATCAAAGGACTTACCTTGCTGGGAGGCTCCCATGTCTTTCTTCTCACAGATTGCAGCCCAAGGTCTTGAGAATTAACAATTGGAATTTTATTTGGTTGGCTTGAAGTCGGATTTTCGTCTGCACTAACAAGAATCAGTCAGCTGAGCAACAAAAGAAATAAAGAAATCAAATTGTCCGAAAAAGCAGATCTGAAGGTACACCTGCCTTCTTTCTTTTAGATTATTTGCAAATTTATCAGATCTGATTCTTTCTCTGTTTAGTGGTGCAATTCTTTAGCTACTTCTCTTGTGCAATCAATTTTTATTTTTAGATTTACTCAAGATCTTAATCAATTTTACCCTTAAAGATTGGTACTTTGCATCACTTTTCCGTCTTCAATTGTGGAATAAGTGATGGCCGGTGGCCAGTCCACAATGGAGGCTGGCCAACCCTCACTAACTACGACTATTCCAAAAACCAATCCTAATCCATTACAATATTCAGATCTGTTCAAACCAAAAACCTTGAATGATACATTACATAATCAGATCCAATTACTGCCCCAAATTCCAATGAAACCAGTAACTTACCTACATGGGGTGCCATATATTAAATACACTGAAGTAGAAGTTGATCAGATGAATATCATTGAAAATCTTCAGTATGCTGTGGTAGGAAAGTTCTCATATGGTCAACCAGATATTGAACAACTTCGTCTCATAATCCCTACACAATGTGGAATAAAAGGTGAGTGTAGAACAGGTTTTCTAAGAAACCGCCATGTGCTTATCAGATTAAGTCTTTTTGAAGACTTTGTGAATTTCACATCAAAGCCTGTATACTACATTCAAGATAGAGAGGGATACTCGTACCAAATGAGAACACTGATCTATGATTCGAATTTCAAGGTTGATGAAGAAACATCAAAGACAATGGCATGGATTTCCTTCCCAAAGTTATTGCCTACATACTTTGTGAAGGAAACTCTTTTTTCAATTGCATCTGCAGTGGGTATTCCTATACAATTGGATATGGCTACGATTAACAAGACTAGACCTAGTTGTGCTAGGGTCAAGGTTTTAGTAGATCTGGTAGCGGATTTACCCAAAACGGTGAGGATGGATATTGAAAATGAAAAAACAGGAGCAATAAGGACTGTTAATGTTCAGATTCATTATGATTACCTTCCTAAGTATTGCAAGGAATGTAAATTACAGGGACATGATGAATATGATTGTAGAATTATAAATCCAGAGCGTGTTCAGTATGACAATGAAAGGGAGGAAATGCCAAAGGAGAATGGCAAGACAAAACCTCATAAAAGCTCTGATAAAGTGCACAATAGTAAGGAAAGCAATAAAGATCTCCAAGAGGATAAAGAAATTGAAGCAAAAAAGGCCAAGAGATTACAAGCAGAGGAACAACATAATAAAAAGCAGACTAATGACAAAGGTAAACAAAAGCAAGAGGATGGAAACCAACAAGGATATGAAGGGAAAAAGAATTATGGAAAATACAATTATAGAGGATACAATAATTTGTACAATTATTCTGCTCGAGTGTTGGCAGGTGGAAGAGTGTTAGGAAATTCGGGAAATTGGAATCCCACCAAAGACAACAGAAACTTCAATGTTGAGAAGGGAAGTGCAAATCATAGCAAACAGAAAGAGACAACAGTCACTGCTACATGCAACAAATTTAACACTTTGGTGGACTTGGAGGAGGAACAAGAAAAACAAAATGAAACACAACAAGGAAGCACACATAGTAGTAATCCTGTTAAAGAGACAGCTAGGCCATGGGTGGATGCTGCCTTTGAGAAACAAACAGAAAATAACAAAGTTATGAAAGAGCAGGGAAAGATAGATAGCAGACAAGAGCAAGATAATAAGAAGGAGAAAGGGGTAGAGGATAATCAGTCAGAGGAGATAGCCATACAAGATTCAGAAAGAACAATTACAGATATCGTGGAAAATGATAACAAAAAAGAAGATGATAACAAACAGATTACTGATGGCCAAGACGTACTTCAACCCATAGAAGTACATGACAGTGTCAATTCAAGCTCATATCAGCAAGTGGAATCAGCTAGACAACAAGTGGATCAAATGAAGAACTTACCGGAAGAGCCTCCTGATACAAACAATATGGGTGAAGGAGATACAGCATCATCTGCAAATAAGGAACAAAATAATGAAAGGGAAACACAAGCAAGGGATCAGAGAGATCAAAACAACAAAGATACAGCCATAGAAATGCAGGGAATTTCAGGAAATCATAAGTATCAACTGGTAGCCAAAGATCATGAAAACACAACACAAGAAGAAGTGAATCAGAATAAAATAGATATTGGAGAGGAGGAAGCAGGTGAAACTATTAGTTCTGATTTAATGGAGGGCAACAATAAAGGAGATATTTCCCCTAAACACTTAACAAAAACTAAAAAGGGTCACAAGCCAAGAGATAAAAGTGTTCCTCCCAAGACAGTGGGAGGAGTACAAACAAGGATGGCATGTTCTAAAGGAGTTTCTCAATGAATAGCTCATTAATATGGAATATAAGGTCTGTAAACACTCAACAGGCCTTTGAGAGGGTAGTACTATTGCATAGACAGAAACATTTTAATTATGTTGCCTTACTAGAGCCTTTCCAGCATGTTAGACATATTGACATGTACAAATTGTGGTTAAATATGGGGACATCATGGCATAATGTGAATGGGAAGATTTGGATTTTTGTGGATGCAGAAATTCAAGTAGAAATAATGAGAGATACAGAACAACTGTTATCCTGTAGATTCACTCATTTGGGTGATGGGCAAGAGTTGGTGCTTACAGTTGTTTATGCGAGTACTGATAGAAGTGGGAGAATAGCTCTATGAGAGGAGCTATATGACATGTCTTCACACATCACCGTCCCATGGCTTGTGGGTGGGGATTTTAATGTCATTACAGATGACATTGAGAAATTTGGGGGTCTTCCTGTACAGTTTGCAGAAACAGAGGATTTTAGACAATGTATAGACATTTGCCAACTGATGGATCTTGGTTTTACTGGAAGTATGTTCACATGGTGGAATGGGAGATCGGATGAGGCTTGTATATTTAAAAGACTGGACAGATGTTTGGGAAATCAGGCTCTGCAGAATTATTTTCCTAATTTGGAGGTAGAGCATCTCATTAAACAAGGTTCTGACCACTCCCCCTTGCTGGTAAATATGAGAGCAGATAGTAGACCAATTAGGAAATCTTTCAGGTTTCTTAATTTTTGGGTGGAGCATGAATCTTTTCTAGATGTAATCAAAGAAAATTGGGTGGAATCTTATGGCTCAGACCCCTTCTTTAACTTTCATAATAAGTTAAAAAGGGTGGGAAGAGCTCTCTCTAAGTGGAGTAGGGACACTTATGGTGATATCTTCAAGCAAATTGCAACTCTGGAGGAAGTGGTGCAGGTGCATGAGCAAGAATTTGAACAGAATCCTACAGGGCTTAACAGGGAAAGGCTACAAAGGGTACAAGCTGATCTGATCAGGTTTTATGCTATTGAAGAAAAATTTTGGAGACAAAAAGCAGGGATGTAGTGGTTTCAGGATGGAGATAGGAACACAAAATTCTTTCATGCTCATGTCAATGGAAAGAGAAGAAAGCTACAATTACAGAGAATTCAAGATCATACAGGTACATGGCTGGATACTGAAGAGGAGATTGCACAGGAAGCAATCAGATTTTTCTCAGACCAATTCAAAGAGGAAAATATCCCTACAGATTTCTCTATGCTTGATAAGATTGCTAAAATGGTTACAGAAGAACAAAATCAACAACTCTATGAAATGCCAGATGAAGCAGAGGTGAAAAGAGCAGTTTTTGGTTTAAATGGAGACAGTGCAGGGGGTCCTGATGGTTTCACAGGAAGATTTTTCCAAACTTGTTGGGAAATTATTGCAAATGACTTGGTGACCATGGTGAGATCATTCTTCTGTGGGCATGAACTCCCAAGGTATGTAACTTGTACCAATTTGGTTTTGATACCAAAGAAGAAAGAAATTAATACATTTTCTGATATGAGGCCAATCAGCTTGAGTAACATCACTAGCAAAGTTATTTCAAGAATCATTCATGAAAGACTGATATATCTGCTGCCTGAGATCATTTCACCTCAGCAATCAGGATTTGTTAAAGGCAGGAGTATTGTAGAAAACATTCTGTTGGCTCAGGAAATTGTACATGATATTAGGATTAGAGGAAAGCCTGCAAATGTTGTCATTAAGCTTGACATGGAAAAGGCTTATGACAGAGTATCATGGTTATTTCTAACTAAAGTCCTGAGGAGAATGGGGTTCGGTGAATTTACTATTGATCTGGTGTTTAGAGTTATCTCAAATAATTGGTATTCCATTTTGATTAATGGGCAACCTCATGGATTCTTCAAATCATCTAGAGGAGTAAAGCAAGGAGATCCACTGTCCCCTACTTTATTCATTTTGGCTGCAGAATGTTTGTCTAGGGCTCTCAATACACTGCATACTGAGGATGAGTACAAGGAATATGGGATGCCAAAATGGAGTCCATATGTCAATCATTTGGCATATGCAGATGATACTATCATTTTCACCTCTGCTAATGAACAGTTTATGAGATTAGTGATGAAGACTTTGAGTAATTATGAGAAGGTGAGTGGTCAGAAGATCAACAAGCAGAAAAGTGTTGTTTATATGCATCATTTGACATCTCATAACATTAAGGAGCTGGTATTTTCTGTCACCCAGATTCCTAAAAAGGATTTTCCATTCACATATTTGGGTGTACCAATCTACTATGGTAGAAGAAGGAACATTCACTACAAGGAGATAATAGAAAAGATTCAGAATAGACTGAGCTCATGGACTAGTAAGCTGTTATCTATTGGAGGAAGGACAACACTGATTAAACATGTTTTACAGAGCATGCCTATACACCTACTATCCGCTTGTGACCCTCCTAGTGCTATACTTGCTCAGATTCATAGATTGTTTGCTAAGTTCTTTTGGAGCAACTCTGTGGGAAATTCAAGTAAGCACTGGGCAACTTGGACAACCTTATGTCACCCACAAGAAGAAGGTGGCATGGGGTTTAGAAGCCTACAAGATATATCTAAAGCCCTCTTTGCTAAACTGTGGTGGAACATGAGAACCAAACAATCCTTATGGAGAACTTTCATGAGTAATAAGTACTTAAAGAAGTTTCATGCTGTGATAGCCCCTAGCGGATCAGGTACTTATGTGTGGAAGAAGATGATTAAATACCGAGATGAGATGGAACATGAGATATGGTGGAAGCTTCAACAAGGTAATTCTTATTTTTGGTTTGATAATTGGACAGGACTGGGAGCCCTATACCATATTACTCCACCAGATTTTGAGTGTGATCCCACAATCATCCTTGTAAAAGAAACTGCAGAAGAGGGGCAATGGGATGAACAGTTGCTAAGAAGAATCCTTCCTGAGGATCTAGCAGACCATATTGTGCAGCACATTAATCCACCAAATGAAAATGGCCAAGCAGATAAGGCTTTCTGGAAATTAGATTCAAGGGGGAAATTCACAGTTGGGTCTGCATTTCAATTGCTCAGACAAAGAAAAGACCCCAGTAATTTGTATAAGCAGATGTGGATCAAAGGACTACCAATAAAGATATCTTTTTTTATGTGGAGATTTTGGAAGTTCAAGCTACCACTGGATGATAAGTTGAAGAAATGGGGACACCAATTCCCTTCCAGATGCTATTGTTGTCAACATCCAAAAGTGGAAGATACCTCCCATGTCTTTTTACACTCACCAACAGCTCAAGCCATCTGGAAGTATTTTTGTGGACCAGTGGGGATAAATACTGAGAATTTGCAAGTTACCCAAATAATTAACAGATGGTGGGATATGCCTAGTAGACTACATGCCAAATGCATCAACCAAGCTGTCCCTGCTATTATTATTTGGGAACTTTGGAAGAGGAGAAACACTATGAGACATGAAGGGAAGGTGTCAATCACAAAACTCATTTACCAGGTGATGCATACTTTGATTCAATTCATGAAGGTGAGAAGGAGAAATTTTAGGTATGCACCATATAATTGGAGTGTGATTGTTGAGGCATTACAGAGATATTCTCCAAAGATAAGAGTAACACCAGTGACTTGGAGAACTCCAGATATTGGATGGATAAAAGTCAATACTGATGGAGCCTCAAGAGGAAACCCGGGTAGGAGTTCATGGGCCTTTTGTGTAAGGGATGAAAGGGGAGATGTGATACAAGCACAGGCCAGAGAAATAGAGGATCTTCAAAGCACCAACACCGAGGCAGAGGCCCTAGCCATTTTACAGGCTCTCAGGTATTTAAAAGACAGTCAATGGGATCAAATAAGAATAGAGACAGATTCACTTTTGCTGAAGAACTCTATTCAAAGGACATGGGAAATTCCTTGGCAAATCATTACTGTGGTGGAAGAAATTTGGAGAATAAGTGAGGAAAAAGTGGTGGTGATAGAGCATATTTATAGGGAAGGAAACAAATTTGCAGATCACTTGGCTAATTTAGCTTTGGACACAGGGGACATACAATTCAATTCCTTTCATGACATGGAGAGCCACTGTAAAAGAATTGTGAACAGTGACAAATTACAGCTGCCCTGTCTAAGAATTAGATCATGTTAAGGAGACTGAATATAGGGGGAAGGTGGGAGAAAAGGAGGTCCTCACACTCAAATCCTTTGGGAGGAGAATGTGAAGGATTTGGTTTACACTAACTGTTTGCTAATGGTTGCAGGTACACAAACTAACATAAATGGAGGATTTTAATTCAACAGGTACCACAAAACAACCACACTGAAGGAATTGCAACTGGTTGGAGGCACTTTTGACAAATGACATGAAGTGGAATTACTGCTCCTAATGATTGAGCACATGGAACACAACAGACCTCTTGAGTACACATGGGCATACAGTTTCTACTTAGTGGTTGTTTCTTAGTTGGTGGTATTAGCACCCCGGGATGCTCATCCTACTGAGAACTGATCATTAGTTAGAAAATGTACTGCCTTGGTGCATATAGATAGCCAAATATAGAGCATGTGAGATATAGAAACAGAAGTTCTTTATGGAGCAATTATTTCAAATTTCATTCTATTAGTAATTTTTAACAATTTGTAATATCAAATTAAGACAAGTTATAAGTCTTAATTTGATCATTAGTTTAAATTTTGTATTTTCATTAGCCTTTTGGCTAGAGTTGTACAAACTTCTGGATTTTTTGATAAAATTAGCCCTAGGCCAAAAGCCTAGTGGACTTTTATTAAAAAAAAAAAAACATAAATAGTCTATTAGGCCTTTCTTTTATGGGAAAGGTTATTTTGGAAAAAAAAAAAATTGTCTTTTCCCATTTTATCCCCAACAATAATTATTCTTGAAGACCAAAAAATAGTTAGAAATTTATCATAATTAGTACAATATTTCTTAAGAAATGTCTAAAAGAGAATCACGACAGATAATTTGAGACAGATGGAGTAAAAGGTAGTTCCGGACCTGAAGGTCCAAGGGGGAAAGTAGAACAATAGGAAGTAATGAAGTATATGAGATTAAACATTGAGTGAAGGCCAAAAAGCAGGAGTTATTGTTGGACTAACATTCCACCAAAACGTAGTACAAATTTGAATTGTGAGCAAAAACTCATAATTAAAGTAAGATTTAATTCTCACTTTATCTTCT
Source organism: Lycium barbarum (assembly GCF_019175385.1). Lineage (NCBI taxonomy): Eukaryota > Viridiplantae > Streptophyta > Magnoliopsida > Solanales > Solanaceae > Lycium > Lycium barbarum. The sequence continues at coordinate 31,633,784 of NC_083340.1, forward strand.
CTTTCATTTTTCCTTATTCTGAATCACCCCAAAGAAAAACTATAAAATAATAAAGTAAGGATATAGCATCAAAAAGGGAAAAGCCCCAAAAGACAATCCAATAACAATTGTACCACTGGAATTTGAGGATTTCAAGACTTGCCTCTTTTGAATATTTTGGGAGAAAAGAAAAGCATAGCACTAGTTTATTTAATAGGTACTCAAAAGGATGCTTGTGATCTGACATGAAAAAGAAAAAAAAATAGTAGTAACTCAAAAAGACAAGTAAACATTTGTGACAAGTTTTATAATTATTTAAAAAGTATATATGTAACAGATGCAGGCTAGCTGGAGCCAGCAATTCGCCGACAACTATGCTATTCCTCGTGAAAAGGCACGACCTAAATTAAAAATCTTCATTAAATTGGGCAAAACTTACTATAATATATTAGCGAATTGGCATCAACAGTTTGTGTTATGATAAGAACAAAAATACTACGATAAATACATGCTCTTTCTAAAATCTTACGACTTAAAGATGTTACATAGGAGTAAAAATTTAAGAAAACGCCAAATAAAGCAAAGCGTTTCTAGCTAGACTGTTTTTCTCTCGTAATTTAGCCTGTCTTGAAAAATGCTTTTCTTGAACTGAGAATCTATCAGAAATAACCTCTCTACCCCTACAATGAGATCTGCATATAAAAAACCCACTTGTGGGATCACATCGATTTCGAAAATTAGAAGACAAGAACAAAAGTAATAAAGTTTATTATCATACATATCTTTCTCATGTAGGAGATGAATAAGTCCATTTATTTAGTTCTACAGTTCTACATTCTTTGCACTTATTATACGTACTCAGTTAGATTTAGGTATATAGATACTTAGATCTATACTAAGAATTTCAAATTCTTCAAATTCTATTAATAATAAATATTATCTAATTAGAATTCAAATTCTTAATTTCATTATAATTATTACAAGATATCTTTATTTATATGATAACATAATAACAGATACAAATAGTAAATTGAGGTACCCCTTCTATGACAAATTTGAACCTTCCATCTATTTTTGTGCCGTTAGTAGGCCTAGTCTTTCCGGCAATTGCAATGGCTTCTTTATTTCTTCATGTTCAAAAAAACAAGATTGTTTAGATCCGCTGGGACCCAATCTCATCCATTTTTTTTTTGAAAACGTGAACTTGTATCATAACACGGATATCTATTTATTGAAATATAGTATAACATGTGATTTCCACCGAACATAAAGGAAAAAACTCTTATGCCTGCAGAAACATGATATATGGATATATTAATTCTAGCAATTTTCAAATAGATCAGGATCGCTGGATGGCTGAAATGTAGTCGGTGAATCTATATGTATATCGATATGTATAGTGGGATCGTATTAAATAAAGACTCGATGTTGTTGCACTTCAATAGATAGCAAGATTCAAGAGATAGGAAAACACGAGAAAATCAGATTTTTTTTTATTTTTGTAGTTATTGCACATTACTCATAAAGTTAGCTCTTTACATTATTTAATATTAACTCGATTAATTAAGTGATCTTTGAGCAAGCACAGAAAACCATAGTAAAAAGTGGTAAGTACAGTAGCCAGAAAAAGAGTATCTGTTTGATCATTCTTGAGCTTTGATGTAGATTACACTTGCAACCAAAATCTTAGGGCATCCATTCACCAAGTGGACTAAGTTTGCTAAAAGGATATACCTGCTTACAAGTTACATGTAAAACACTACCTATTCTCGAGGAAACAAGAAGCAGGGTAGTAGTACATTTTATCAACTATCATACTTCAGACTGCTGCGAGGCTTCTTTTCTTATGGTTAACAGCAGGCCCATTGTCACTCATTGTGCCACCATCCACCAGCAAAATCTTGTGTGGACAGGTAAAAACGGAATAGGGCAAAACTACCTGAACTACATGCGTTAATACCACTACAGGGAAATAACTAGTTTTGCAACAAAGTTATTAGCTAGTCATCTCCGCATCACGGTTTACTGCTTTTCCTTCAGTTGCATAGGCTGCATCTGGTGCAGTGGCCTCAGCGACCTGGGTCCCTGCAGCCTTTGATTCCCCTCCAGCAAACGCATTCCTCGTTTGATTAGAACTTGAATCTACTTCCATCACAGATGGCCTTGGAGGTGATGAAGGTTGCACCTCCACATCTGGATATGCAGCCTTGAACCGTGCCCTAAGCCCTTCATCAACTAATCGTACGCCTTGTAGTTGGTTCCCAAGCGACATCCACCTGATACATATATGGATCATTACATTTACAGCTTATCTTAACTAAGTGCAATGGAAGAATATGAAGACTAAATTATTTCTCTAGGAATACAACAACATACCCAGTGCAATGGTGTCTAATAAATTTTACTACAACTAACTCTTCACTTATAAGAAAATTTGAGGAATTCTTTTTTTTTTTTTTTTGCTTAGTGCACCGGGCTGCCCTCTTTTTTTTTTTTTTCCTTTTTGGGAGAACATACTAGAGAAGAGAACTAATTAGTTCCACTAGATATGGAGATATTTTCAAGCTTTAATTGTTAAAATTGAAGAAAAAAAGAGTTTATTCTATTGTACTAGCACAGACCATAAACCAATATTTCAAGCAGAAAGGACTAAGTTTTTACATCACATATAGTAGATCACATTCTTATGTTCTAAGACATGATATCGAACAAGCTCTTAAAATCAAGAACATAAATTAGTAGAAGTTAGAACCCAATAACAGTTCCCTCCATATGTGATCGCGGGGGTGCAACATTCTTAAAAAAGCATGTCTAATACTCAAGACTTTCAGTTGAAGATCTAAAAGTAGATCAAGAATGCATACCCGCCATGAACATTGTGCATCCGAGCAAATAACTCCAGCTTTCTTGTCCTTGGACTAATTCTTTCGAGCAAGGGGTACATCTAACATGTCAAAACAAAAGCAAAATTTATGTATAACCCAACAACATAGGTCAAAGTATCAACGAAAACTAAGAAAAGATGATAAAATACTAACATAGAATCACGGCCATTAAACTTAAAGCACACTAAAAGTACAGACATTTAAAAATAATTAGGTTATTGCATGAACACCAATAAATGTTTATGCTTTGAAGCTTTCAGTTTCTACCTCTTATTTTCTTTTCCCAAAAGAACAAAAGAATCTAAATTTATCTCACCTCATCTGGCTTACGACTCGTTTCCCGAACCTCTGCTACAATGACATCAGTGTCAATATTCCTGTTCACCTCTGGATTTCCCTTTATTCCAACAAGGCAATGTTCCTTGCTGTGATTGAGCCAATGGCCTGTCCGGCCAGTTCTGATGATTCGCTGAAGTTGATTGGTCTTAACCCAAATGATCTCCTCAACACGCTTGTAACCCCAAAGCTCTAGACTGCATGAACCATATCAATGTGATGGAAATTAGCAGTCATAACTCTTTTATTCACAGAACAGGAATTATATAATTCTGAAAACATAACACCAAAGGATGACCTGAGTCTTTAGAGTTCTGCTAACTTCACCACCAACTAGAACAAGTCAAATGTGCCCCAAGGTTAACAACACAAGCTTCCAATGCTTTTTTTCTTCCTATAAGCTTTTAATGCTTGGTTCAAAAATAAAGGGAATTTTCAGACTGGCCAATTCTGTATATATATTGAGGAGGTAAAGATATTGTTATAGATATATAGCAAGCTATAAGGTCTAAGCCCATCGCCTGACTGAAACAACTCTAGAACAGATGGTAAACAACACAAGATTTCCATATGCAAATAAGAAGTAGCCAAACCAAGCAGTTGTTAGACAGAACCAAAGAGCAAGACGTATTCAAATTCTAGAAGCTTAATGTTCCAAAAGTAAAATGTTATACTATCAACTTTACATATCAATATGCTAACTGATAGGTATACCTGGATCATCCATGACAAGTGAAAGAACAAGATTGAGCAACACCAAAGTGAACTATACATTTAGGGGTTGTTTCGTTTAGAGACATGTCATGCAGAGATTAGTAATGTAGGGATTTTTTTTTTTTTTTGAAAAGGTAAAAAGATAGAGAATTTATATAATGTAGGGATTATTTTTTGTTGAGTGTTTAACTTGACATATTACCAAACATATTACCAATTACTACTCTCTCTGATTCATTTTGTGTGTCTTAGTTTGACTCAACACCGAGTATAAGAAAGTAGGGGAGACTTTTGAATCTTGTGGTCCTAAACCAAATATGTGTGTAATGAATCAAAATGCCCTTCAAGCTTGTGATCTCAAAAATGTCATGTGGGATGATGATATTAAAGAGTTACTAAATATAGAAAGTGGCATTCTTTTTTTAATATAATAAAATGGAAAGACACATAAATTCAAATAGAGAAAGTAATATACCCTGTATAATTTAAAATGTGTTTAATTTTGTAATAAAAAAAAAGTTTGTTTACTATTATGAGATACATTTTTCATTTTAGTGTTTTTAATCTGTTTATCACTAATCTCCCTCTGCATTCTTATTCCACGTTGTATCCCGCATACAATAATACTATTTCTAAATAACTTGTGCCAGTTTTATTTATGAGTAAAACAAAAAGTAACAGCCAACAATGTATAAATTAATGATGGATTTTATGCGGAGATTAAATCTCCTTAAACCCCAACAACCAAACGACCTTTTTTTAATGAAGAACACCCCCTTGTTCTCTTAAAATACTTTCCCCCCGCCATAGGAAGATATCAAAAGGCTTCCACTCCAAAAGTAGCATTTAGTATTTCAATATGAGGAGGTTGAAGACATATTTTGGAACGTGTTTAAGACACCTCCCAACTAAAAACTCTTAAGTCGGGGATGGAGAAAGATATGCATAAAAGTGCTACCACATACAATTGCACGCATCAGGAAAAAGACCTTAGTATCCAACAGATTGAAGGGAGCCAAATTTTTGCCAGCGTTTCAAATTATCATTGACATGCATGCACATCAATGCTACTACGTCAGACGCTAAAGCATCCTCTACATTTGGACACTTCTAAGAAATACCAACCATAGATATAATCCTGAAAATATTACAACTTGATTCCTTTCTCTAAATTCATAATCATATTATTTCTGCAGTTCAACGGTTTCGGTTTCACTTGAAAAACAATTAAACAGTGTTGTATTGGTACATACAGTCTACATAATACATGTTTTATATTACTCCCTCCATCCTATTCTATCTTGCAAGCATTTCCTCAATTCCAAACGACTTGGGGGTCGCCTAATGTTTTGTTGCATTAATTAAATAGAGAATATATATCAACAATACGATTGCGTGCCTTATTAGGTCTGACTTTCTTTTTGGGTAAGTAATCTAGGTCTGACTTTCTATATATGTATAAGATTATTTTTCTAAATATATGTACATGCATATAGTTTCAAGAATTCAAATCATCGAAGATCTTAAATTTGAACAAGGATTAATATCACCCTATAATAGAACAACGATTTAAACTATCATGCTATAATTGAACAACAATTTAAATCCTAATATTTTCCTCATGAAAGAAAATCACACAATATGAGAAAGCATCTTACTATGCGGTAACGTATCCTGTTCCAGGAATTGTACATCAAGGTGGCATAACTCAACATACGGGAGACTTTCCCATTATTAATAAAATTATTTACCTTATTAAGAAAAAAAAATGTGGGAGCGAGTAAGCAGTAAGATCAGTAAGCATTATCTTTATCTCCATCCATGTTTTCAGTTGTTAAATTCTCAACCCATCCACAAAGAAATGCTTTTTAGCATGTGCCCCTTTTTTATAGGATCCCCATTAGAACATCAATCCAACAACCAAAAAGCCACATATGATGCTATCAATAGTAATGCTATTCCACAAGAATGATAGTCAAGCCACTCACCGATAACAAAAGCATTTTACAAGAATTATAATCAATCTCCAATCAACTTGAAAAACACAAACAATTAGAGAGCCTTTTATCTTATGCAGGGGCATACTTCAGATTTTACAGATCTAGGTCAGGCTATACATGTCAATTTTTTGTTATCATCTAGCAAAAGATGTGTTATAAATTGAAAGTGAGAGGAGGACTCTAACCATTCACGTCCAAGCTCCATTGCACGTCCGGTGACCCAAAGGAATATAAGACCATCAGTTTGCAGTGCAGGGACATTTAGAGTACGCATTTCATCATCAGCCATTGTCCCATAAGGCAATTCCATATGAATATCCCATGGTGGATCAGCCATTATAACTCCAAATTGCCCTAAAATATCCATTCTAAATGACCGTATGTCACAATTAATCCATTGTGGTTCACCAAGCTCTACTTCTGAGCAGTAATGAGCACGCTGAGGCTTCAAAGCCTTGGGAGGGCCCAAGGTACCTGCTCCCATCATCATGGGTGATACATCTGGTGTCGAGTCAAGCTCATAATGGACATATTTGCATGTCTGCCAATTAAATGAGTGTAAGTAATCTATTTCCAGCAGATATAAGCAAATCCTTGTGTAAACAAGTTAGTCAGGGAAATCACCTTCATGTGACGGCAAGTATCGAGAAAAGAGCAATCACCTAAGTTGACATCAGTATGTGCAGCAATTATTCGCCGAAAATGAACCTAAAATACATCATAATATAGTTAGCATATCTATCCGAAACAAAGGTAATGATTAACAGTGTTTCTTAAAAGCGAAAAACACAAAAAACGTCAAGATCCATGGGGCTTCAAGCGAAAAGCAAGAAGTAAAGTGCACAGCTGACAGATAATTAAAATCATACATTATATGAACTTAGCACAATGATAATCAAATTTCAATAAATAACTAATTTTGACATCCGATATGCAATAATGTCGAAATTAATCCAACTCATCAAAGTTGAGAATCAAAGAATCGACCGTTTCTCGTTGGATCACTTTGTGTGTCACTGTTTGAAGCGCACACTTAACTGAAATGCATAGCTTGGCCCGTGAAGCGACAACCCCTTGCTGTGCATCACTTAATCGACAAAGCAATGACTTTTAATAACTTTGTAATTGACACCATCTACAATCTTCATTAATGGTTAGGAGTACTATTCTATGTTCAAAACAAATAGTAACAATTTTAAAACTTCAAAATATCATAAGATAGTTAGAGCAGTGACACCTAAAATGAGTTGGTCTAACCTTATCACAAGCAATGTAGGAACCAGCTTGGCGTCGACAATCTTCCTTTGTTAAAGCTGAACAATATTCCTTCACCTGGGAACCACCTTTGCTTTTGAACTGGAATACAATTTAAATAAAAAGGCATCAATTAATGTGAGCTAATGCACTGCAAAAGCTCTAGCAACAAAACAAGAGATAAGAAAACACGTGCAGCAGGAGCAACAGAGGAAATTCAAACAATATGGATAAGAGAACCCATTTCAATTAAAAGGCAAAAAAGACAAAGTTTGGGAAACGAAAAAATGAATTTGGGCGCACTCAATTGAAGTAGAAATATTATGAAATAGCTGCGACGTAGCAAATTTCACTTATTTCCATAATGCATTGTACCAAAGAATGCAACTTACTCAATTCATTATATCTGTGAGAAATTTATATCTTTATAAGTCAGCATCCATTTTCTCAATAACATTATCAAACAAAGTCTTTGAAGTAAAAAAAAAAAAAAGTGAAATATTCGAATACCCTCGCAGCGACAGCAGATTCCTTGGCAGTTGGCCGATGAATAAGGTCCAACAACTCCTCTCCGGTTTTCGATTTCTGCAATTCCTTAAAACTTTTCTTATTCAACATATTCTCTAAATCCTTCATTTCATCTTCTTCTGACTTAGGTTTCAACAAAGCAATAGAATTTCCTCCTCCTCCTAAAACCGGCCCCATCGGTGGTCTAGGCATCGGTGGTGGAACACCAACACCTCTGGGCATCCCCATCATACCCACCATTCCTCTATGCCCGCCTCTCGGTCCCACCATATTCCCCGGAAACATCATCCCCTGCATATGTGGATGATGGTCCCACATTCCAAAAACCCCTCCACCATTATTATCACTCCCCACTCTTTTCACCATTTCTTGATTACTATTACTATTACTATCCCGATTTCCCCCCTCACTTTGCTTACTTTCGGGCAATTCTTTCAACAACCTAGTCCTATCAATATTCAACACCATAATCCTAGATTTCCCGCTAACAACAAAATTCTCCAACTCCACACAACCGTTATCCTCCGCCATCGATTTCAACGCCATTTCAACCGCCATTATCGCCCCCGACTCCCCACCTAACTCCCTAATCGCCGCCTTCTCAGCCTCTATATTCGACGAATCGTTCTCCAACTTCCTCGACAACGTCGACGAATCAATCGCGCTAAACGGCACTCTCTCCAACAAACACACAGCGACCATCGCCCTAACAACCAACAATGGCCCTCCACATTCATCAATTACCATTCTCTCCCTGTCACTGCTACTTCTAGAAAGTTCCGCAACACGTGGGGCGCTGATTTTCGGCACGTGTAGATTAGGGTTGGGGGTGTTAGGGAGGGTGGTGGGTAAAGGGGTGAAGGGCTTGCCATTGATGGATGAGATGGTTTGGAGAGAGAGGTCTAAGGAAGAGACGATGTTGGGGAGTATGGTTTGCTGTAATGAGGAGATGAGTTCGAGCTGGGTGTTGTGTAGGGTTTGAATACGGCTTTCGTGTTGTTGACGGAGCTCTTTTATCGTGCTCAGCTCCTCTGTGCCGTCCATTGTTTGATTCAATCTTTATTATCAGTGGACAAGGGTTTTTCTGTTGAAGGGAAGACGGAAAATCAGCAAATGATTGTTGACTCATCTCATCTAACTTTGCTCATTCTTTTACACATATTTTAATTTTCTTAAATTTTTATACTTCCCGCACAATTTAAGTGTCTTACTTGGATTTACTATAGAATTTAAGAACAGACCAAAAAAGAAAAGTAACATACTTAGCTTCCGTTTGGCCATAAAAATTATTCATTTTTTCTAGAAATTTTTTTCACTTTTGAGCGTTTGGCCATAAATATTTCGAATACAACTTAAAGTTGTATTCCGGAATACCAGAAACTCAAAAAACTTATTTTTTTTAAAAAAAAATCACTTTTTTACAACTACACTTCACCAAAAACTACAATTTCAAAAACTATGGTCAAACACAACTCTAACTTCAACTTCAAAAATTTCAAAAAAAGTGAATTTGTTTTTGGTATATATGGCCAAACGCCTACTTAAATTAGGACGGAGGGAGTAGGAATTTTTTTTAAAAGAATTATGATCCATTTTATTGTAATATATAATGCGTATTACTTTTATTTAGATAACTGTTAAATATGTAAATTATATTTGTAAAACATAATGATTGAGGTTCAAGTTGAGATCAAGTAATGTGAAGCAAAGGTCCAAATTTATTCCCGAACAATGTGAAATGGTCTAAATTTATCATCCGATATCCACTAATATTTGGGATCAGATCGACCCTTACCTCAGACCCCCCCCCCCCCCCCCCCCCCGCGGTTCCTAAAATCGCCCTGCCTCCTTGCCTAATTCATAATATTAGTTCATTAGTTAAAGAACAATTCTTATATCATTTGATATACAAAAATACCATAAATTGCAATTCTCTTTGTAGCAACATGGTGAAAAAGTATACTATTGACATCCAAAGTTCACCTGATTTGAATATTACAAAGTGAAAATGTGGGCGACTACTCTTTCTATTGCAATTTATATGACTTTTTCTTTCATTTTAGAAGTTTCAAATTGTTTGATACTATTAGCTAACAGGAGTAATATCATTCCACATCACTTCGACGTTATGTTTAGTCTATAGGATTAAAAAAATCAAAAACATTCTAAAGTAACTTGTTAAATTCCTATCAATCAAACATGAAACAAATGGAGTATTTTGGTTAATAAGACAGATAATATGATTAGAGGTGGTAACCGGTTTGGTCTTACCGGTTTTAACCGGTAACCGGACCGGTTAAACCGGAACCGGAACCGGTAGAACCGGTTAACCGGTTCCGGTTAACCGTTTAATGGTTTACCGGTCCGGTTCCAATATTTTGGAAACCGGAACCGGTTAAACCGGTAAAAAATTAAAAAAAAAAAAAACTAAAGTATATAAGTATATAGTACATATATATAGTATATATAGTATATATAGTATATATATTATATAAGTATTAAGTTATACTATATATATATAAGTATATATAGTATATAGTACACACATATAAGTATGTATAGTATATATATTAAGTTATACATATATATAAGTATATAGAGTATATATATTAAGTTATACATATATATATAAGTATATATAGTATATAGTACACATATATAAGTATGTATAGTATATATATTAAGTTATACATATATATAGTATATATATTAAGTTATACATATATTTAGTATATATATATATATATATTAAGTTATACATATATATAAGTATATGTAAGTTATACATATATATGTATACGAAAAGCACTATTCTGTATTGCTGACTTGCTGTTAGGCTGTTAGTCAGTAAATATTTAAACTTTAATTATAAAGTTGTATAACATATGAAAATATAGCTACAATATACAAATAAATACTATAATATATATATATAATACAAAAAACAAAAAAAAAATAGATTTTAATCACTCCAAACCGGACCGGTTCCGGTTTGAGGTTTAAAACCGGTAAACCGGAACCGGCCGGTTTCCTAACCGGTTCCGGTTCCAACCGGTTGCCACCTTTAAATATGATAGATGAAGCTCTAATGTGTTTGGAGAGAATAGACCAATATCTAATTAAACTAGTTCAATCCTGGCGTTGATAGAATTTATTTCCAGTCATACTGAGCGACGGCTTACAAGATTGTTTAAATTGTGCAGTCAAAATTTCTAAGTCTCATAGTCAAACTTTATTAATTTGTGCAAGTCATGTCACCTCAAAAAAGTACACTGATATAGACCAAAACTACTCTCGTCTTAGAAGATGGAATTAGTATAGTACAAAGGATCAATAGGGTAAAACTTATACGAGTGTTTACACCAAATCAATGGAGATGTGACATGTGTTTGAATATTTATAATTATCACTTGACCATAATTAATTAATTAATATATATATATATATATATGCCTTCATTAAATCACTTAACCATGATAAATTGCATTAGTTTGGTGTAAACACCCTATGTAGGTAAGTATTTTACCATAAAACTTTACTGTCACCCATTTTATACTACCCATTTTATACTCACCTATTATCACTATATCAAAAATATATCAATACATATTACTATTTTCTCTGTTTCAATTTATGTGTCACTTTTTCTTTTTTTAGTCAATTAAATAATATTTTTTTAATTTTAAAATTTTCATTTTATTCTCGATGAGGTAATTTATAGTCATAAGATTCTAAGACTTATTTTAAATTAAAGTTTCAAAAGTTTCTTTTCCTTCCTAAAATTCGTGTCAACATATTTACATAAATTGGGAGGGGATCAGTATTACTTTGACATTTTACGTAATTATGGTAAATTAATAAAATTTATGTATCTATCACGTGCCGATAAATTTTTATCCGAGCGATAAATTATTTTTGAAGACTTCAAACACCTCAATTATGGGAAATGACATAAATAAAATAAATATTCAATAAAAAGAGATTATTTACTGTCACCCACTTTATACAGTGTATACATTTAAATTTCCTGATTCTTTTGTCAGACTTCTTTCTCTATTTCCCTCCCTCTCTCCTTTAACTGTAAAAGTGCATCTGCAAGGCAAGCAAGTGATAATGTTTTTCTTGCAATCAAGTTTTTATTGGTTGAACATTAAACTTTTCTTGTCAAAGTACCAGGATGTTGTGTTAGTGAAAGCAACCTTTTCCATAATATGGGCGGTTTGCTTCACCGTGGGGTGCGATAAAAGGTTGCTTCACTATGGGGTGTGCTTATAAATAGGTGTTATGAATTTGGTGAGTTCACCTTCATCAATATTCCTGATAGAGATTTCTTATATATATTTTTTTTAATACCACTCAGGCTTACATATTTTTCATTCATATAATAAATGGCAAAAATACATCAAATGACACTTAAACTATACCTAAAAAGTCGAGTTCACACTCAAATTATGCAAGCGATAACACACCTGAACATCTAAAAAATGAATTTAATACTACCCTAAAAGCTGATGTGGCATAAAAAAAATTATAATTAAAAAATAGGCGCGTTTTGTTGATTTTTTTAAATCTTTTTATATTTTTTTTTGCCTAAATATACCCCCCCCCCCTCACTGCCGCCCTCCACCTCCACGTCACCCCACTCCCTCTTCTCCTCCACTTTCACGCCACCCCCTTCATTTCAAATTCACAAACAAAAAATCTGAAATATAACCCACTTCTTCTTCTTCAAAAATCACCCAATGATTTCTCCAACCAACCAAAGCAACACCCACCACCATCCCACCGGAAAAACTGAATTGAGGAACAAATCATCCAATTCCTCCTCAAATTCGTCCAAGTTTAAGAAACAATACGTAACTACAATGAAGAAATTGCATGAATTGCCCTTCAAATGGACTTTTAACAACAATGAAGAAATTGCACGAACTGCCCTTCAAATGGACTTTTAACAACAATGAAGAAATTGCATGAATTGCCCTTCAAATGGACTTTTAACAACAATGAAGAAATTGCATAAACTGCCCTTCAAATGGACTTCCTCCATTTCTTCTTCTTCTTCTTCTTCTTCTTCTTCTTCTTCCATAGCCACCGTAGCACCACCATTTCTCTACTAAACCTACTGTTGAACCACCACTAAACCACCATCATTCCCCTATTTTTCCACTGGTGAGCTTAAGATTTGGATTGTCCAATTTTTCCAACCCATTTTCCCTATTCTTCTTTTATTCTTTACAGATAGTTTTGTTTGTGGATTTGATATTAGTTTTGTCTTCTTCCAAACTTTTTCCTTTGTAATCATTTTTTTTTATTGAATTTGAAAGATTATCATTGATTTGGGTTTGGTAGCTAGTAAAATTGATGGTGGTGAAGTAAAATTGATGGTGATGATGAAATTAATAGTTGAGTTTGGGGTTGATGATAATGGGGTAGTGGATTTGGTTGGTGGCGGGCTGGCGGCAATGGTGGTGGTTTAATGGTGGGATGGTTTAGCGATGAAGAAGAGATAATTATTACAGCATTTTAATAGTTAATTAGGGATTAATTAGTGTAAATTTAATTAACAAAAGAAAATGAAAAGAATATAATTTTTTTAGAAGATTTCCATGTGGCGCTGAGTGTGTAACACCCCCCCCCCCCTTGTGCAACTGGTTATGTGCACATCAGGTGGTATTAAATTCACTTTTTAGATGTTCAGATGTGTAATAAGTCGCCTGCATAGTTTGAGTGTGAACTCGACTTTTTGGGTATAGTTTAAGTGTCATTTGATGTATTTTGCCTAATTAAATCTCAACATAAGCAAACTATCTTCAAAATCATGCTCATGAGTCATCGCCATATGAAACCTCCAAAAACACGTCTGAAAACATAGAACTTCAAAAACCCTTCGACCATCCTACTTCCTTCTTCTACTCCCATACTTTCCTTGTTTCCTCTTCAATAACTTCAGCGCTCTTCTAGACTAATGAGCTGCATTATCTCTCTTACTTATTGTGGGGTGTGCTTATAAATAGGTGTTCTTACCCATTTCTTACCTTTTTTGCATTTATTAGCTATGGCAAAATTTATGGTCCTGAGAGTAAATCTCCCCTGCACAACTTGCAAAATGTTGCGATTATCAAAATGGAAGGTAATCTCTATGGACTAGCAAAAAGTCTAATAATTTAATGGAATTTCATGATAGACCGATCTCATCCAACTTTGCTCCTCGGTGACTGATCTCATCCATCTTTGCTCATTCTTTTACACATAATTAATTTTCTTATATTATAGTTGTCACACCCCAGTCTTGGTGAGGTGTGATTGGCACTCGACACCTACTTAGGGCCGAGCAAACCAAACTATGACCCGTATCATCTATGTGCCGAAAGACAAACAAGGCCAACCTGTGAACATGATGATATCATAAATAACAAACACTGGCCATCTAGGTGTTACACCCCGGAAATTTCCCGTTAACGTATAGTGAATAGACTAACGAAGGGCACGACGTATGTGATGTTTTAGTAAGTAAGAAATAACGTTTGATGATTTTAATAAGATTTCAAAAACATTCGAGGTAGGAGACGAAAGTTGTTAAGGAAAGCAAGGTATATGTTATGTGTCGGGCAGGATTTATGAGTATCGAATTAATGATGGCTTAATATTGTTTTAGAGAAGAGTTATAATGTCTCTTAGATTGTTAACGAGGTGTTAAACAAGTATCAAGAAGGTTCCATAAGGATTTGAGATCAAACGAAGTGACAAGAACCAAAATCAGTGAAGAGGTAGATTATACGACCAATTATACGATCCGTATAATGGTCCGTAGAATCATCACAGTGAAGGTCCCTCACTGATGGGATTATACGGTCACTTATACGGACTGTATAAAATTATACGGACCGTATAATGTGCCGTATAATGTTCACAGAATGAGTTGTTGATAGGGTGAATTGACGGTCACTTATACAGACCGTATAAAATTATACGGGTCGTATAATGTGTCGTATAATTGACACAGAAAAGGATGTTTCTGAATCAATTTCACGGTCACTTATACGGACCATATAAATTTATACAGACCGTATAAGTGTCCGTATAATTTCGTCGGGACATATTTTTAAAAGTTGATATAAGGATCTCAACACATTTAATTCATTTCATTTTCATTTCCCACGACTCAAGACTTCTCTAGAACCTTCCACACACTTCTTATACAAGAACCCAGGAGAAATTAATGATCAACTTCTTCAAATCAAGGGAAACAAGTGCAAGAAACTCACTAGGGTTCATCTAAGGCAAGAAATTTCATCTGAAGTGGAACTAGGGTTTTACTCAAGTGAAGTATTTCCACTTAAAGCTCATTCCCACACTATCAAAGGTAAGTTTTATGGTATTTTCATGTTATTTAAGGTGTTGGAAAGTTGAAACACTTGGATTATAGAAGGATATAGAAAATGGGTTATGAAAGTGGGAATAGTGTCATTTTTTAGTAGTAGTTTGGAGTGAATCATGAATATTGATATATTGCGATTATAATTACGTTATGAGTGACGTTAAGAGCATGATAGAAACATTAGATGATAATGAATGTAATGTTGTATTAGGATCATGATTATGGATGACCTTGAGAGGAAATTATGGGGATTGGATAATGATGAATTTGATAAAAGTTACTGATGATGATATTATGAATTTTGTTATTGACGTTTGGGAGTTGATATATGATATGGAGAAAATAGTAGAAATAAAGGAGACGCTGCTCAATTTTCTCTAGCTTTAGTTCAAACACGCTTATGTTATCGATTATCTAATATGAGTATGAACTCTCTTGAAGGTAGAAACGTGAATATTGGAGAGGAACGTTCAAGTGATAGAGTAGCTAAACGAAAGAGGTATGTAAGGTTAATCCTTTCCTTCTAAGGCATGAATCTTCCTAATTTTCCATAATCTTCCTAAATGAAGGAAATCTTGAGTCCGCGACTATAGAAAGCTACTTACGCACGTGATAAAGAAAAGAGATATGATACGAGCATGTTAATGATGATGATGAATATAAGTATGAAGAATCCTAGAGTAATATAAGATGTCTATGAAGCTAATGATGCTAAGTATAGTTCTATTGATGATTTTCCTTGTGTACACTCACCTCAAAATTCTAGTCCCTCTAAGGTGAGACATGACGATTATGATCACTCCATAACGTAGTCGGGGGTTCACGACCTCATGTCACCCCGACACAGCCATGGTTACCTCCAAGTTTTAATGTAAGATTAATGATGAATGTATGATGATGTTAAGTTATGATAAGACTATGATATGTCTATGATATGTATGATAATGATAAGTTTATGTTGACTATATGACGATACGATCCCACCGCGCCTAATTGGCCGGACATGTCACCGCTAAGGCGGGCTGCTTGTTATTTCATCATGCCCAAATGGCCGGACATGTCACCGCTAAGGCGGACTGCTTATGATTCCACCGCGCCTAGAAGGCCGGACATGATCACCACTAGTGGGCGGCATATGATGGTTACCCGGACGCGGGTTAACGACGATGATATATGTGTATACGCGATATGGTAATGTATGTGCTATGAAGGTATATGTACTACGATTATGTATATGATATATGTATGAAATGTATCCCTCCTTAGAATTTACGCAGGTTACGACTTCATCTTATGACTTATGATTCCTCTATTATGTTCATTCATGCCTTACATACTCAGTACAATGTTCGTACTGACGTCTGTTTTCTTTGGACGCTGTGTTCATGCCCACGGGTAGACAGGGAGGTGATCCGGACTCGTAGAAGTCATCAACAGATTTACTAGAGCACTCTATTATTCGGGAGGTGCTATTTGGTTTATTCTTTTGTGTGTGTGTATATATATATATATATATGTGTGTGTGTGTGTGTGTGTGTGTGTGTGTATTTTGGGCACGACGGGGTCCTGTCCCATCCACATGTCTAGTACTCTAGTAGAGGCTCATAGATACGCATGTGTGGGTCATATGGTCTCACGATGTCCTCATTGTATAAATATATATATATTTATTTATGTATTATTTTGATAGCCGAAGGGCCTATGTATATAACAGTAATTATGTTTCCAAATGAAAAAAAATGATTTTTCCTATGATTTGAGTATGAAATTAATGAATGTATGCTAAATGAGTATGATGAGTAGTAGAATGAGTGGTGCTCGGTGGTTAGCCCCGGGTACCCGTCATGGCCCCTAGTCGGGTCGTGACAAAAGTGGTATCAGAGCAGTTCAGTCCTAGGAAGTGTCTACGAGCCGTGTTTAGTAGAGTCTTGTTTATGGTGTGTTGCGCGCCACACTAATAAACAGGAGGCTACATGACATTTAGGAAAAATGACCATCTTTCATCTTAAGAGATCATGAGATAGAGTTGTGTTATAAGATTATCTCCTCTTAATAGTGTGCTATGATTTCAGAAATGCCGCCAAAGGGAAAAGCTACAGCCTCCCAGAAGGGCAAGACTACGATGAAAAGGCGGGTAGAAAGAGAACCGCCAATGAATGTAGAAGAGGGCGAATCACATAATGAGGCTCCATCTAATACTTCCTCCGCTCTGCCTATTATAGAAGAACAGGAAGGGGCATCAGCTCCAGCACCTATGCCTCCAGTTCCTCCACCGGCTGCTTCGGGTCAACAAATGACCGAGGCTATTCATTTATTGACGCAGTTAGTTTCCGCCCAGGCACAGTGGTAGAATGCGAGTCCAAGTGATCGGGCAACTAGTACCAGAGCCCGTGATTTCATGAGTTTGAATCCTCCGGAGTTTTTCGGGTCAAAGCTGAATGAATACCCACAAAGTTTTATTGATGAAATGTTGAGGACGTTGAAGATTATTCATGCCTCCGAAACTGAATCTGTGGAGTTGGCATCCTATAGACTCCGAGATGTGGCGGTATTATGGTACAATAATTGGATATCGTCAAGGAAAGAGAATGTGTCTCCTCCCGTTTGGCAAGAATTTGTAGATGCCTTCATCCGCCATTATTTGCCACCCGAGGTCCACCGAGCTAGAGCGGATAGGTTCTTAAATTTGAAACAAGGAAATATGAGTGCCCGGGAGTATAGCCTTCAGTTTAATTCCTTGGCTAGATATGCTCCTACTATGGTGGCCGATATGGGAGATAGGGTGCACAGGTTTGTGAGTGGCTTAGGGCCACATTTATTCAAGGATTGTTTGACGGCTTCATTGCAAGATGGGATGAATATTTTCCGTATTCAAGCCCAAGCCCAGAATTTAGAAGGACAACAATATCCATAAAAGGGTGATCGTGATTCTGATAGAAGGCAAGCAAGAGGGTCAGATCTATGGGGGCAAGTAGTGGTTACAGAGGGGGATCGATGCAGACATATCCCAGACATTCAGGCCAGTCGGCGACTAGTGCGCCTCCACGATTTGCAGATAGGAGATTTGATCGCTCCTTTCCTTCAGGACAGGGTCAGAGTTCGAGAGCTTTCGGTTCCCAGTTTGGGGGTGATTATAGTCAGAGGAGACCACCAGTTCCACGATGTAACCAGTGCAGAAAATTACACTCGGGGCCATATCGCCAGGGCACAGATGCTTGCTATGTTTGTGGACAGACTGGGCACTTAATGCGTGATTGTCCCTCGAGGTATGGTAGAGGTGGAGTTCAGCCCACAGGATCAGCGGCTGGTTCTTCTTCAGTGCGCCCGGAAGGACAGACTCCCCATAAAGAGAGACTTTTGAATCTTTTAAATCTTGTGGCTTTATCATGTAGAATGTTGAATTTGAAAAGCTTTCACTAAATATAAATAAAATTACTCTTTCTAGGAAAGATAAAAAAGAAAAGTAAAACACTTAAATTAGGACAGAGAAAGTAGGAATTTATTTTTTAAAGAATTATGATCCATTTTATTGTAACATATAATGTGTATTACTTTCTTATATAAATTCTTGAATATGTAAATTGTATTTAAAAGGTAAATTGAGGTTCAAGTTGAGACCAAAAAATGTGGGGAAAAGGTTCAAAATTTATTCTCGAACAATGTGAAATGGTCTAAATTTATCCTCTTACTAATATTTGGGGTTATACCGACCCTTGGTGTTATAAAAATGAGCTTGATTTGTCCTTGTTGACTAATGGTCAACTATTAAGACTAATTCACACTATCAATGCATTGTTCGTCCGTAAATTTAAACAATTTCACATAGTTTAGAGAAAATTTGGACAATTTCACATAGTTTAGGCCTTTAGGAGCAAATTTGAATCAATTTGGACAAATCTAAGGTTTTAAGAATTTCGACTAGAACTGGAGGCCCAACAGATGCTATAATTTCTCTAAACTGTCAAAACATCCATAAAATTCTAATCCCTTATTTCCTAAATTTTTACAAACTTTATCAACCAAACATTTGAAACTACAAATTAATCAAAATGCTTCAATCGTCAATTCCATCGGTGTTACTATTCATCTTCAATTTCAGATCCCAACTAATCTTACTACCAATTTGACAAAAATGACCCATGAACTGCCCCCACCTATTGCTAAATCAACTTTTGCAGCTTTATTCAAGTTAATTACCTTTAATTTCTATGAACAATTCTACGCCAAAATGACTGACAGTTTTAGGATTGTTTAAAATCCCTACCTGGTCAAGATAAAAGTAGGGGTAACTGCATGAATAATTGTGAGACTCATTGAGGAGATCATGATAGCTCTAACAAACTAAATAATCAGCATATTCCTCATTGGATCTTGAAATAATGAAAAGATAGGATGAGTTACACGACAAAATGAATGATACTACAAACCACAAACATTACTCTTGTGTTTTTGCTTTTATGCACACACACCATAAGAATATCATCACTCAAGTCTTTTTCCACACTCGAATGATTTTTCAAAGTTGATTATCAACTCAATCAAGTACTTAGCAATTGATCCTTCCAACTTTGGAGCGAGAATGGAGTATATGTGAACAAACGATGGACAAATAAACATAAACGAACTAAAGAAACAAGAAATTCACAAAGAAATTAAAGAGAAAAGCTCAAACGAAATTAACATAAAATAATTAAGATTACAAACTCAAAATAACTAGATTAACACAAGTAGTACTAGGTACTAATGTTAACTAGCTAAGAATAATCAAAGGAATGTACTAGGTAAATGTTTCATCTAACCCCATTAAAAAAAAATTGAACCTTCTCCCCTTCTCTTTCTCCAAAATTGCACCAAGATCATACGTGCACTTTCCACATGTACAACTCGAAATTTGATCATAATTAACAAGTTCTTCCAAAGTTTGTTAATTTTTCATACTAATCAACTATGGTCATACCCTTTTGTTTGCACTCTACAAGTTCGGCCTTCAACTGTGGCATTCTTGCCCCATTAAAGACCGAGAAACGTTCTCCAATACTAGTCCATAAATCTTTAGCTGCCTCCATGTGTGGTATAGACGAACACAGAGTGGGCCTAATAGCATTCCAAATCCAAGAAACTAACAACGAGTTGATGGTCCACCAATCTTCAAGATCTGGAGACTTCTCATCCGATCTCCTGATCGTTCCTTTAATAAATTCGAACTTCGTCCTCGCCTTCAAGGCAGTCGTCGTGGACCTTACCTATTCATTATTGTTTTCTCCTTTCAATTGCACCTGCGTTGTCAAAATCCTTGGATTGTCATTAGATGTTATATCATACGGAGAAATAGTCTTTTGTTTGTTTGTTTTGTCACCACTGCCGCTCCAGTTGACTAAGTTGTGCGGACTTTTCATTTTTGTTGCCGCACCCATCTCGACATCACACGAGTGCGGGTGGAGGGTTCGTGTGGGATTCGGTCAATCCACATCAGATACTTTGACCAGAGTCCATGGACAAATTTAGAGGAAAAATTGAGATTTTGATTTATCAAAATAAAGGATAAAACATATTTAAGACATGAGAAATGACATACCTTCAATCATTTTTAGCTTCTCCTCTTGGTCATTTCTACTATTTATAAATGTTTTCTTTATGATAAAAAGAAGGGATAGTTTCTAAATTAATTATTAGCCTATTGATTTTTTGACAATTAATTTATGTTTTCTAACGCCCATCTTGGAGAAAGAAAGATTAAATTCTACAACATACATATAAGTTTTCCACATGATATCTCTCAAACTTTAGAATATCTTTATCGCTCTTTTTTTTTTTAATATAATTTTGATTTTTTTTAGCCCAATCCCAGCACCCGTATCCACCTGGATCCGCACACCGGAATTGTAAAATTTAGATTTTGCCAAATCCAACCCTCGGATCCGCATCCGTCTCTGATAACCACACCCGAGTCTGAGCAACTTAGCTCGCCGACATCGGCGACGTCTTTACTGTTGTCTCCTGCCATTGGCACGTCACTCCCAGTTCCTTATGGTTTGTCTCGACCTTGACTTTGATGCCATGCTAAAATGCATGCAAACGACAATCAAGTACGGAAGAACAGGCTCGCTTTCTTCTATTGATTAACAAGAATATACATACAAGTCTAAGTAGTAAACCCATGTCCTAACAAAGGAAAACTAAACAAGCTATAAAATACATATAATATATTCACGCTAGTTGACGCTAAGTTGGCCTCAACCTGTTTTCAGACCCTCACACACCTAATAAATATAATCAATCAAAATTCCTCCAATTGTAGCTAGTGATTGCTAAGGTTGAGTGTGATCACCAAAGGTGAAGTAACCCCTTAGATGCTCTCTCCACCCATGTCGAATACCTCGGCATGTTCCGCCAGATAAGATCTGGAGCTGGTTTGGGGAATCACACGACCTTACTTATCCAGTGGGGACTTGATTATGAAATGGAATGATAGATATAATCGATATTTCATAAAAGAATGACCGAGATCATAAAATCTTTTTACACCCACACATGTGGCTGAATATATAAGGACGTTCACACCCCCTCAAAAAATCCTATCCCATATCTCTGACTTAGTGACCTTGATCGCTAGGCATGAAAGCTCCATGAAATCCATAGGGCACTCTACTTGGTAATGTGATTGTGGCAACAGGTTGTTTTGCAAAACTCTTTGCATCAACTACATATACCTGCAAGAAACATTACTGTGCACATTGGAATTGGCTTTCACTTGTAAAGTACCAATCTTAACAGAGCCTACATAAGTTTGTTGGAAAGATTATATTCAGCTATAACTATGATAACTCACCTGAGATACATTTGTATTTTCATTGTGTGTGAATGTCACAACCCAGCCATCATCTTCATCAGCACTTTGAATTTTTTGAACAAAGGTTGCTCCACTGCAAAAAGTACCCTCTGGGAACATATGATACTCAGCTTTAATCAATTCCTCATCTTCTTTAAAATGAAGTTTGGCAAGCCCTCCATATTTGGCTAATCCTTCTGATCATAAGTTAAAAATATCAAGTTACAGATTCAGTAGCAATCAAAAAACAATAAAAAATCATGATGGTGTCAAAGGCTAAATGATAGTAACCTGAAATAGAGCTAGCTTCTAAATCTACCACTTGTAGATAACCAAATTTGTTTCTTAGACCAATGAACTTTTCATTGATCATAGGGAATTCCAAAGAGAACTTAGTTGTCACATTTTTCTCCTTTACTTCCCCTGTTCTCATGTTTAGTGTCCATTCACAAACATGATGAAAGAACGGTTCTTCTTTCGCATTATTGTTTTCTATGGAACTTGTCGCTTTAGACCCTTCAAAAGATCTCTCAAATTTGTTTACTTTGGAACTAGGTCTTGGTAATACTGATTCAAGAGCTCTGCATCCTCTTACTACCACCTTTACCAAGCAAATCAAATTAGAAATATCACATACATAAGATATTAATTGGTCAATCACTCAAATTTAAGTTATTGAACATATATTTAGTACTAACAAACAGAATTAAAACTACCTCATCATTGTCTTCAAAACAATTTATTAGGTGAAATACACAACACGGTTGAACATCAAACCATTTAATGGAATTAGCATCACCATAGCGAGGCATTACTCCAATCCGCGCATACCCATCTTTATCATACTTTATTAATCTATTAACCAGAAGATACATCATAGATATAATCAAAATTATTTCATTAGATTGTAACATATCATTAATGGAACCAGAGAAATTTAAGTACTCACGATTCTCCTCTAAAAAGTCGAATCATATCAATAGTTAGTGGAAAATCCATGATCACATTGTACCTATAATCAGATATATAGAATTAGCAAAATATTAGCTTAATAATATCAGAAGTTGAAAAAGGGGAGATTACCTTTCTGTAACTCCTATGTCATGGGATAGGCTGCACCTATTGAACTTAAGATCCACCTTGTGAACCATTTTCTTGCCATCAGCTATAAGTAGGAATTAACAT
Source organism: Lycium barbarum (assembly GCF_019175385.1). Lineage (NCBI taxonomy): Eukaryota > Viridiplantae > Streptophyta > Magnoliopsida > Solanales > Solanaceae > Lycium > Lycium barbarum. The sequence continues at coordinate 31,656,872 of NC_083340.1, forward strand.
ATTACCGAGCTAAACAAATTTGGCAGAAGTTTAAATTCCATTCTTAATGCTCATCCTGAATTATCATCTTCACCAGTAAAAGGAGACACTAGAAAATAACATACCTGAAATGACTCCTAGCTCAAAATAAGGTTTTCTTGGATATATCCCCATTATAACAAGTACACCAGTTCCAGGGGCTTTCTGAATAAAATAAGTTGTCGATAAAAATGCCTTTAAGATGTTTAATAATACTCTTATGCAGAGGCAGAGTCAGGATTTGAAGCTTATGGGTTCATGATTCTAGTTCGTTTAAGCTATTGAGTTCTAAAATAATAAATTCTGCATATTCAGTAAATTTCTTAAGACAAACACAACGTTGGGACCAAAGCTAGTGGGTTCGGCCGAACCCGTATCCTCTAGTCTAGCTCACCAATGCTCTTATACACACTGCACACGCATGCACACTTAGAAGTTTTAAGAACTTAATTACCTTTGGATGACTCGTGAATGGTCGATTCCAAGCTCCACTGACATTCCAATTACCCAGAGTTTCAAGGGAATGTATGTCTATCTCTTGAGGCAAATGATTTTCAGCAATAGAGTAGTATTTCTTTGAGTGCTCAAAGATATTTGTATTGCTTAGATATTTGTTTGTCATGCCAAATCTCAACTGCAACATAACACCAACAGATTAAGGCTTATCCAATGCAATATTTACAAGAAAGATTAATAATTGGAACAGTAATGGTAAGTTTGGTTAAGTACATACCCCATTCAAAATGTAAGCCAGTAAAATGGCAGGAGAATCTCCTTCAATAGCAGGAAGAAAGCCAGGTCTCTTTCTATGTATTTCCATCTTGAAAGTGTCTGTTTGGACGTGTTTGTTATTGTAGAAGATATTCCAAGTCCCTCTTCTTTTTTCTCTAGTGAAGTATATAGCATGAAGCATTCCTTCTCCTTCAATCCATACGTGGCTTGATTTCCCAAATATGGACTTGGTCGATTTGAGTCCTCCAAACAGAGGATTTGAGCCTGCAAATGGAGATTATTACATTTAGAGGTGACCAAAAAATTTAATTTGAGCATATTACTAACTTGGATGATTTGATGTTTTTGTTGTTTGTTTTGTACTTATTATTGTTGTTGTTCGTTCAAGTTGGCTTCAGATGAACCAAATCATTGCTCAAATTGATCAGTATCAGGGCGGAACCAGAGTGTCGGCTATGGGTTCGGCCGAACGCACTTGTCTTAAAAAATTTATTGACGTATGTACAAAGCATAAGTAATTAAGAACCTAGTAAAAGATTAGATTTCAGAACCTACAAGCTTCAAATCTTGACTCCGCCTCTGATCAGATTACATCAAGTACAACAACAACACATGTTCAACAAATTAATAAAACCACTAAACCAAGTATGATTTGTTTTGTTGCAGAGCTGTCTTTTTAATATGACACCAAATGAGACAGAAAGTGACTAGCAGGTTGCAACTTGTAGAAATCTATAACATGGAAAAACATGCATATAGAAAATTAGAAATCAAACATTTTAATAAGTAAACATGTAGCGTTATTTTTATGTATCCATAATATTCTTAACATGGAAAGAGAAAAAAGAAAATTGAACAGAAGGACAATTGCTGACCATTTCTTATGTAAACACCCTCCGGAAAATCATCTGGAATTTTCCCTTGAACTGTACTTACTTGGACAGCTTCTCCAATCTCTTCCACTGGTGCAAAATTACTCTATCAAAATTAATCACATAAGTGAACATTAATTGTAGCTAATAATCAAGAATTGAGTCTGGTAGTAGTAATTAAACAATGGAAATACCTGAGATGGGAGTAATGGCTGGTCAACAAATTCAAATAAAAAGGCCACAAAGGCATCTAATAATTTGAAAGAAGTCTCCTTCACAGCCTTTGGAAAGTCAACAACAATTGGAAAATGCACCAAGTCCCTCGATGGTGGCTATTCATCAATTCAAACGAAGCAAATTACTACTCCATCCCGTTCAAAAAGAATATCCACCTAGCCTTTATTTTTTAATAAAAAAAAATTGTCCACTTATTTATTAAATCATAAGCGACAACCGCAATATCTGTTTAATTAGAGGTAATTTAATCAAATTACTTATTTTTGCCTAGAAATTAATATTTTTTTAAGGGTACGCAAATTGCCAAGGGAACACTGTTCAAAAACCAGAGGGAGTATAAGCCAATTGCCTTTAGAAGTAAAGTTAATGAATATGAATGACACTAAAAAAAATTGAACAAGGGAGAGGGAAACTTTACCTTCAAAACAGAGGAAATTGAGCCTTTCAAGTCCTTAACGTTGGTTGGAATTGAAGGCCTTTGAAAAGAGCAATTTACTTTAAATGTGTAACTACAAAAGGCCATTACCAACAGTCTCTTAGTGATGATATATTAAAATATATAAATGGCCGTTTAATTTTTTTGGCCTAAAAGATGAGAGGTATTTATAGTTTGAAGGAGACTGGCGTAAACTTCGAGCATCCAATTTCTATAATATAAGCATCTTTCGATTTGGAGTTATGCAAGTCTTTTAGATTTTTCATTTTGTTTCAAAATAAATTGTGTTTTCAAATTTAAAGAAGAAATTGATCTCATTCTTTTAAAATTATCTTTATTTATATAATAAAAAATCTTTAAGTAGCTTTTCTATTTCTAAATATTTCACACCCTTAATTTTTTTAGAAGTGAACACTTTTTTAAGAGGCGTGCATAAGCTGAAAAAATCACTTATTATGAAACAGAGGGAATATGACATAGCTTTGGAAAATGACATTTCTCAGAATAAAAATTGATCAAATTAAAGTGGCTGTCAAGTATCAAGTACTTCATTCTTTTCTATTCATGTGATTATTTCCTTTTAAAATTTAAAAACAATTTAACTTAAATTTTTTAGTGTACCTCTAATAACAAGTTTTATAGTCACAAAAACATTATGACATGTTTAATCACAATTTTCAGAAGTACTATAGCTACACAAACATTATAATATATTTAAAATCAAAAAATTAATTTTTATTTTATCTTTTTTATATTAAACAAAGTACTCGATCTAATTGATTTACATAAATTAAAATGGAGGGAGTATTTTATTATTTACTCGTATTAGTTTAGCATGCAAGACAAGCCAACTACATGTAGCCCCTGACAACTGCATACTTTTTGGAGGCTTCTGGTTTCCAAAATGGATATATTAATCAGTACATTCCCATTACTACGAACTTATGGCTTTGTGATTAGGACAATGATCTTATCGTAACAATAATTTTGAACTTTGATGACACTAGCTAGAATCACTGGAGTATAAGACGATTCATTTGTAAGACTAAAAGAAAAAAAGTTAGCGTATGGAGAGTCGGAGCTAGAATTTGAGGTTCCTCGGCGCGGAATATAATCCTAAAGTACTCCAAAGACTCAAATATAGTCAATCAAGAAGGTGGTAAGACCCTTGCAGAGTTCCCCAACAGCTAATCCATGTTCCACACGACCAAGGAAGCATCGGTTTTTAATCTCATTATGACTTGGTCGTTCGGAAGAGCAATTAATTCGATCAGAATAGTGGAATGGAAGGCACTAAAAGAATTGTTTACATAGAGTAGCATTCTTCTCCTTCACATCGTCGGTCAACTCTGGGGCGCCCTTATCTCTTATTCCTTTCTCGCTTATTTCCACCCTTTTTTAGAGAATTATGTCCCCTATCTCTATAAATATAAAGGAATTGTTCCATTATTCCTCACTAATAATAGTGGAATCAATGGCGCAGAGTCAAAAAGAACGAAGACTATTAATAAACCAATCCAATAAATTCGCTCATTTACGTCACTCTTTCTTGGCTAGTCTAGTAGACTATATTCTAGGTCATTCGGAAGGGCTCCGCCGTGGTATGATTGCCGGGCCCTCTCCTCGTTCCAACTGAGGAAATTGGAAAAAGAAAAGAAAGTCTCTCTTTCTACGATCACCTCTAGCGTCCAACAAAAGTCTTAGAAGGAGAATCTAACTATTCTCGAAGAGATTTCGAAATTTTAAGAGAATTAAAAGAGAATTTTGCTTATTGTAATATCCTATATTTAAGTGTAGGTATGTAATTAATAAAACTTTTAAAAAAAAAACAGAAATAAATTTAAAAAATATATATATATTAAAAAAAAAAAAACAGGAATAAGTTATTTGGGCTAAAGCCCATTTCAATGAACTGGAAACAAAAAGGGGATTAGGGAAAGGGCTCACGAAGCATATAAGCTTCTGTGGCAACAAAAAAAAAAATTAGAAAAAGGTCATAAGCATATTATTAACGTTGGACTATTGAAATTGAAAAGATGGAGAATTTTTTAACATCGAATAGGGAAGGATAAAGGAGGATTGAACAAATTGATTTTTGCTGCAATCTTTTGGCATGAAACAGAGAAGCGAAAGAACACTATTGAAGTTATATTCAATTCAAGGTAAACATATATTTTTGCTCCTATCTCAATTAGTATTTTTATATATACAGGGATTTAGAGATTTGGGTTAAGTTAAATTATGATATTGAAATTGGGAGTATTGTTCAAGTGTATAACCTTAATTATGCATTCTCATGATGAAGCAAATTAGCACGAATGTTTGGGAATAAAGAAAATGGTAAGGAATAAAATTTACTAGGTCCATCAATAGCTTAAAAGTGATCTTTTTGAGCGAAATTGAGATATGGGTAATTGGGATCGTGGTGGGTTACCACTTGAATTTATTGGATTTTGGAGTTAGAGGATGATAACAGAGAAACTTATATTGATTTATAGATTCACACACGAATTGAGCAGTTTGGATCGATAAAGAGGCGAGCTTTGGTTAGTTGGCATCGAAAGGTGAGTAGTAATCTTACCACAATTTGTATTTACATAACCTTCATAGTTTATACATGATTTTGAAAATAAAATGTGTTACTGATGCTTTGAAATTGCATGTGGGACAAGTCCTTTACTTGATATAGTACCGAACAGTTTACTTGAGATGGTTACCGGTTATTCTAATTGTTTTCACCGTTACTAGATATGTTTTACCGTTTCTGAAATGCAATTACATGATTTGATAAGAATTGAAATGCCCTGTATTGTTTGAAAATGTTTTCATATGAGTATTTATTCTTTACAAAGAAAAGTATTAATGGGAGGAGACTTTGAAGGATCCCGTAGCTAACGGCGGGTTCGTTAGACCTGGTGCACCTTGTATTTACAGATTACTGTTATAGCCCTCGCTAGTGGGAAGGTAGAACTAGCATACATGTAATATTTTCCCTCGAGCAGGGACCGACAGTTATATTTGACTCCTTTTACGAAGGGGTCCACATGATACAGATTACATGATCCTTTCTTGGAAACCTCCCAGATATAAGAGTTGATACGACAGTATTCACCGAGTTTATTATTGAATTGTTAAAGGATTTCTGCTTATATGAAAATAGAGAAGATTGGTTATTGCTACTGTTTTTGCAAAAAGGGCATTTATTCGTGATATTTTATGAATATTATATAAGCATGTTTTCTGACTTGTCCCCAATAAAAACGGTTGTGGTTAAGTGTTATTACTCACTGAGCAAGCGTCTCACTCCTCGCTATTTTTTTTCAGAGACCGCAGGTGACGTTGGTGAGGATTACGGTAACTAGAGAGCACGAGTTGAAAGTTCCTGGTGAGCCCCGCACTTGTCCGCGTGGGCCAAGATTCTATTATCTATGATGGTTTTTTCTTTTGAATTCTTAGAGTTGCTCCATAGTCATTTGATTTATTCCTTGAGTATTCTTTATTCATTATAGACTGGTGACTAGTATTAGGCGTTTTTCCCGTATTCCAGAGATGTTTAGTATCATTATGTTGGAAATGGGTTGATTGCATTTAGTTTGGTTGAGATTGGATGTTTTTATTGTTGATTTTGAGACAGGAAAAATTTGGATAGTCATAAAAATAGGGGAAACTCTGTCCGATTTTCTGTAAATTCTTGTTAAGGCTTGTTTTGGGAATCCTACCCCATAGCGCCGGTCATGGTCCTAAATTGGGTCGTGACAAAGTTGGTATCAGAGCCTAGGTTATTTCGGTATGACTGATGGAGCACATGTTAGTAGTAGAATCTCAATTATGGCTATGTGCCGGCCATTCCCATAATCGTGATTCTGCGAGAGCGTGATAGGATGTGTCTTGTCTTTCTTTCTTATTCCTCCTTACGTGTGTGATGTTTAGGGTCAACTAGATGAATCTAACATTATTTATTTTGGTAATCAGATGGCTAACACTCGATCATCTTCTGGCGGAGCTAGGACAGTTGTTCCACAAGTACCTAATGCCACCTCAGGTAGGCAGCCAGCCTCCACCGCTAGGGGAAGAGGCGGAGCTCACAGACGGGGTCGAGGTTGTGGCCGCGGTACCACCACGAGGACCCGCAGTACCGCCACAAGGACTACGAGGGAGCCCACTCCTGAAATGAGTGCTAGCCCACCTCTACCATCGCATGAGGGTGTCACTGTCGAGGCACTTATATCTATGCAGAGAGTTATGGAGGGTTTGGCAGACAGAATGGATAGACAAGAGAGGATTCAACAGCAGAATATTGCACCTGCTCAGACACAACCACATTCTCGGGCACCTGCTCAGACTCAGACTTTTGGGAACAACGAGGTATCCTTGCAAGATTTCCTGAAGTTGAAATCACCAAAATTCACAGGTTCTGAGAATTCAACAGATCCTCAAGGATTCTTGGATGACTCACTTAAGGCACTACGCGCTCTCGGATGTTCCAGTGAGAGAGCCGTGGAGCTTGCAGCATACCAACTAGAGGACATGGCCTATACCTGGTATGAAACTTTGTTGCTAGGGAGACCTGCAGGAGCAGCACCACTGACATGGGACGAGTTCACTAAGTTGTTCATGGATAATTTTCTTCCTGACAGTCTGAGACAGAAATATGCTAACGAGTTTGAGAGACTGGTTCAGACTCCAGATATGGATGTATCGACGTATAATACCAAGTTTTGTAAGCTGGCTAGATATGCTCCTTACTTGGTGCCTGATGAAGCAGCCCGAGTGCGAAGGTTTGTTGATAGGTTGGTTGGTCGTCTTTACAATGCAGTAGTCCCACAGATAAAGACGTTGACCTACTCAGAGGCAGTTGATCTTGCTAGAAAGATTGAAAACAAGGGACGCGAGGAACGTGCAGCCAACGATTTACGTAAGAAGGCCAGGACAGGGGGATCTTTTAGTGGCGGCTTTAGTGAAAATCGCAGAGCAGGGAATCAGGGACAGCAGCAACAGGGTTCTCAGACAGATTCAGTTTCACAGTCTGCATATAGACCACATCATAGACAGGGTACCAAGGGGCCATCATTATCATCTTCTGGATATCGTAGTTTTGGACAAATGTATGCCACTACTCCATCCTGCCAGACCTGCGGCAGACCACATTTGGGCCAGTGCCGTGTTTTGACTGGAGGGTGTTATCGGTGCGGCCATTTGGGACACCATATGAGGGACTGCCCTCAGCCTCCGAGGAATTCCGGCCAGGCTTCCGTTCAGTTAGCTGCACCTACTCATGCTACTCGTAATAATTCAGGTACTGCTGGTACAGGAAACAAAGGTCGAGGTGCTGGAGATCATACTATTGGGAATCATGGACAGGGTAATGCTGGGAGAGGACAGGCGAGAGTTTTTCACTTACTAGACAGGATGTTCAAGCCTCGAATGCAGTGGTTACAGGTATTCTTTCGGTTTGTTCATTTGATGCACTTGCACTGATTGATCCGGGATCTACCCATTCTTATGTGTCCCCGTACTTTGCTTTAAGGTTTGACAGACAGCCAGACATGTTAAATGATCCTTTTCTTGTTGCTACTCCTGTGGGAGCTTCTCTATTAGTTGAATATGTGTATCGTGCTTGTCAAATTTGAGTTGAGGGTAGGGATACTCTAGCTGACTTGATTGTACTTGATATGGTTGAATTTGATGTGTTGATGGGCATGGATTGGTTATCTCCTTGTTATGCTACTGTTGATTGCAACGCCAAAATAGTTAAGTTTAAGATACCCAATGAGCCCACCTTTGTATTAAAAGGGGGTCAAATTCCAGAGGTTAGTAAAGTCATATCTTTTATGAAGGCTCAACGATTGTTGAAGAAAGGTTGTGTAAGCCTCTTAGCTATGATAAGTGACACAAGAGAGGAAGCACTTAGCTTGGATAGTGTACCAGTAGTGAAAGAATTTTTTGATGTATTTCCTGATGATTTGCCAGGATTACCTCCAGTTCGAGAAATCGACTTCGGTATTGATTTGGCACCTGACACATTGCCAATATCTAAACCTCCATATCGTATGGCCCCAGCGGAGCTGAGAGAGCTAAAATAACAGTTGCAGGACTTACTAGATAAGAGTTTTATTAGACCGAGTGTATCACCATGGGGTGCGCCAGTATTGTTCGTAAAGAAGAAAGACGGGTCTCTAAGAATGTGCATCGACTATAGGCAGCTAAACAAGGTAACTATACGCAATAAGTATCCTTTGCCTCGTATAGATGACTTGTTTGATCAGTTGCAGGGAGCTGTTCACTTCTCAAAGATTGATCTTCGGCCTGGTTATCATCAGCTTAGAATCAAAGAAGAAGATATTGCAAAGACGACATTCAGAACTCGATATGGGCATTACGAATTCCTTGTGATGCCTTTCGGGTTGACCAATGCTCCAGCTGCATTCATGGACCTTATGAATAAGGTGTTCAAGCGGTTCCTGGATAAATTTGTGATAGTGTTTATTGACAATATCCTGATTTATTCGCGTAGCCAAGAAGAACACGAGAATCATCTGAGGACTGTGTTGCAGACATTGCGAGAACATGAGCTTTATGCTAAGTTCTCAAAGTGCGAATTTTGGCTAAACTCAGTTGCATTTCTTGGGCATGTTGTATCCAAAGATGGAATTATGGTGGATTCTAAAAAGACAGAAGCTGTGCAGAAATGGCCCAGACCTACTTCTCCTACAGAGATTCGTAGCTTTCTGGGTTTGGCAAATTACTATAGGCGTTTTGTACAGGATTTCTCCAGAATAGCAGCCCCATTAACCAAGTTGACACAGAAAAATGTGAAGTTTCAGTGGACAGAGGAATGCGAGCAGAGTTTTCAGAAGCTCAAGACATGTTTGACAACCGCACTAATATTAGCCTTACCAGCAGGTTCTGGAGGATTCACGGTATTCTGTGATGCTTCAAGGGTAGGATTAGGATGTGTTCTCATGCAGAATGGTCATGTTATAGCTTATGCGTCGAGACAGTTGAAGAAGCACGAGCAGAACTATCCTACGCATGATTTGGAGATGGCCGCAGTGGTATTTGCTCTAAAGATTTGGAGGCATTACTTATACGGCGAAACTTGTGAGATTTATACTGACCATAAGAGCTTGAAGTACATTTTCCAGCAGAAAGATCTAAATCTTCGACAGCGTCGGTGGATGGAACTACTCAAGGATTATGATTGTGTTATTTTGTATCATCCTGGAAAAGCAAATGTTGTGGCTGATGCACTGAGCAGAAAATCTATGGGTAGTTTGGCACATATAGTTCCAGACAAGAGACCGTTGGCGAAGGATATGCTGAAACTTGAAGGTACAGGTGTTAGGTTTGGTGTGGGAAAATCAGAGGCATTGTTGGCTTATGTTCAAGCCAAATCTTCATTAGTAGTGTCACACCCTCATCTTGATAGGGCATGATGGGCACCCGACTCCCTTCAGAGTCGAGCGAACCCTTAAACATTCGCTTTACGAAAACCTGTCATTCCAAAAACTTTTAAACACATGAAACCTTTCCAAATAGAGGTCATTATCTTTATACAAATTATAAAAAAAACTTTCAATCAATTACGTACTTTTTACCAACTGGAATCATCTAAAAATACATACTCTTTTAACATCTATAAATGATTCGCACTTCTCGACGCCTTATCCACAGGACACTGTCTGCAAAGTCTCTAACACATACAAAACACCGTAACAAAGGTACTCGACTCGGCAATACTCCGAACTGAGATGGAGCTCGCCAATCCCGCTGGAATACTTTCTAGCAAAATCTTCTACTCACCTGGGTGTACCTGCGTGGCATGAAACGCAGCCCCCGAAGAAAGGGGGTCAGTACGGAATATGTACTGAATATGTAAAGCGGGAATAAATGATAACCATCGCATAATTTAGGAAAGAAGAAATCATAACCAACCCAATACCTGCAGCCTTCGCTGGAAGAAACGTAAATATGTACGCAAATCTCAAGCAGGCTTCAAGTAAATAATTTCAATCTAACTAACATTTTCAAAATAAGTAATGTAATCTAACACACCTCCTTTAAGTGAATAATGCAATGCAACACACGTGCCGCTTCCGGCAAATTAATGATGGCCCCTTCGGGCAGCCGCTTCCGGCTCTATATCAATAATAGCCCCTTCGGGCAGCCGCTTCCGGCTCTATATCAATAATGGCCCCTTCGGGCAGCCGCTTCCGGCTCAACATCAATAGTGGCCCCTTCGGGCAGCCGCTTCCGGCTCTATATCAATAATGGCCCCTTCGGGCATGAATGCAAATATGCAAATGTATGGAAATCTCTTTTAAAGAAAATCCATAACATAAACTAAGGCCACGTGTCACATAGCACACACTCAGACATAAACTGAGGCCATAGCGCACCCAGGCGTAAGCTGAGGCCATAGCTCACTCAGGCACGAGCTGAGGCCATATATCATATAGCACACTTAGCTACGTCATGAAGTCATCTAGTGACTTAGGCTTGAAAATCTCGCACCCCCTTCGGAGTGGTTTTGGAAAGTCTAAATAATAAAATCTCGCACTCCCTTCGGAGTGGTTTTGAAAATCGACTTTATGTTTCCTTTAGTACAAAACTAGTTTTCTTGAAATCATTAGTAAACCACAAACACGTTTCAAGTAAAGCAGAGTTAGTCTACGAAAGTTACGAGCTTTTGAAGTACGGAACCTTCTAAAAACATTTCATAAGCCATATTTTGAAATTCAAGTATTATTCATATTAGGAAACTTCTGAATAATGTTTTGGACCAAATCAAATAGGGACCTTAAGATCATATTTAAGTATCAAAATATTCATCAAAGACTTTAGTCATATCGATTTTCTTTCGAACAACATTCGGAAATATACCCACTAAAATCTTTGAACGTCATGTATATACATATCAAACCATATGGAGTACTTATGAAAATCAAAGACATCGGCCATCCTAGTGGCGCTAAGAATAGAATTTTCCTTAGAATCATACATATACGTTATTTGTTCATTTCATAAAGGTCATGCCAAAAGAAAGAAAGGTAGGCTCTACATACCTGTCAGTGACTTAGTCGTGGATCCTTTTCGCCTCGTCACCCTTTTAGCCTATTTATATAAAAGTAACGTTATCGTTAGTAACTATATTTTCTAGTCCACAATTCTATAACTCATTTCTTATTGAACCTATATTTTAGTTTATATATCCCCATTTAGGGTTTTTTTTAATTATCTAAAAATCTAGCGAAAATCCGGCAGCACTTCCCCTATACATTCGCCTATCCCAAATTTTCAATCGCCCTCCTGTTGACACAGAAATACCAACAACAACATATGAATACAATCATATCTTCAATTCCTTCAATTCAACGAAAACAACATCATATTCACATCAACAAAATTCCAACTTTAACTTTATAATCTTTTCGCCATATAATCCATGATAATAACAACCACACTACTAATTAAACTTCATTTACCATAGCTAGTTTAAATTGGCCCCATACGGCTCAAACTCCACTTCCATATCAACATACACAACTCTTGCAATTTCTTTCACACCCACCAATTCATACAAAGACTAATCATCTTCTAAAATATGTAGGAAAATATTAAACCTTACCTTAATTGTAGCGCCGTGAATAGTGACGCCGTGAACAGTACCCGCCGTGAATAGTAGCCCGTGAACAGTTCGCCGTGAACAGTGCCCGAACCTCACTCTCAATTCTCTATCCACAAGATAAAAAAATGATCTTTTGTTGCTGAATTTTTTTCTGGAAATATTGGGAACTTTTGTGCTGAAAAAATGAGATTTTTGTCCCTTAAAAAGGAATCCCGAAGTCGGTTTCACTGTAGTTACAGTACTGTAGCAGTACTGTAGCGGTACTGTTGCAGTACTGTAGCGGTACCGCGGGAATGCTGTTTCTGCATCGACAGTTCAGTTTGTAACGTCTATAATTCCCTATTCCGATGTCCTATCAATGAACGGTTTGTTGCATTACAAATTAGACTCAACGAACTTCATTTTAGGATTTTGAAATACCTTAAAACTCCACATATACTATGAGGTATGCGCCTCCAAAGTTGACTAAAACCCGTCTCGCGTTCTCAAATTTTCGTCGAACTTATTTTCTTCAATTTGCTCGATCTCGAAATATTCTGAAATTATCCATACATGGTATTTATCACTTATGACACTAATAATGGCCATGTTCTCGTGTTTCAAAGTATTGTTTCCCGATTACGACTTACGAGATCGTAATTCACCCGTTTTCTTCGTTGTTACGTACTTTCCATGGCTTATGCCTTTCAAAGCATCCTGGGATGTCTCCGATACCCTATTACTACGATGAGGTACATGCCATACTCATGCACTGGAAATGCGAGGTATAACAAGTAGAGCGCATAAAGGCCACACAATATGAGGATATGCAAGTGTGCAAATACCGAGATCAAGTCCTCGCTGGTAAAAGTAAGAAAATGATTGTTGACCGTGATGGCGTTCTACGACTGGGTAAACGGTTATGTGTACCGGATGTAGATGGGTTAAGAGGAACTATTCTTGGGGAAGCTCACTGTCACGACCCAACTAGGGGCCGCGACGGGTACCCGGAGCTAGTTACCGAGCACCGCTCACTCTACTACTTATCTTGCTCATTTAATATTCTTTTATCAACTTACATATCAGTTGTAGGAAAATCATAATTAAACAAACATAAATACTTTATATACAATTGTCTTTCGGCCATCAAAATAATATACACGCATATGAAAACGTCTTGTGAGACCATCTAACCCACACTGCGTATCTACGAGCCTCTACTAACATACTGTAAATACATGGACGGAACAAGACTCCGTCGTGCCCAAAATATACATATATACCAAAAGGATAATCCTAAGCACCTCCGGACAATGGAGTGCTTTCAACCAGCTGACTGCTACTGAGGATCTGGGCCAGGCTCTCCTCTCTGTCTACCTGTGGGCATGAACACAGCGTCCGAAGAAAGGACGTCAGTACGAATGTTGTACTGAGTATGAGAAGCATAAATAATGAAAGAAAACATCAACAATATAGTGATAACATCAACATGAAATATCTGGATCTGTCTGATAATCATAAAGGAAATCATGCGTGCCATCTTACTCGTACTCATCCTCATAACATATATGCATCATATGCAAGCTGCCCGTCCATGTCGGAACGGTGTGATAATCAATAATATTAGCTCGCGTCCAGGCCTCCCGCGTCCGGTACCATCTCATGCCGCCCACTAGTGGTGTCTGCCCATGCCCGAAGGTCATGGTGCATCCGTATAGCTGCCCGCCTTGGCGGTGACTGCCCGGCCAACTAGGCACGGTGTGAAATGCTCATGTCATGCTTATCATAAAATGCTCATAATAATAATATACTCATCATAAAATACTTATCTCATTGTAATACATGCATAAGGCTCAAGATCAACTTTATTCTATCGGGGTGACGTAAGGTCGTGATCCCCCGATTCCATTATGGAACAACTATTGATACTCTGCCTCACCTTGAAGGAACTAGTACATAAGGTGAGTGTAAGCGATAATTAACACCATCATTATACTAGCATCATCATATCGTATTCCTCATCTTATATAGACATTAAGGAGTTAGACTCTTAACCTTTCGGACTATAAGAACTCATGAAGAGAATAGGAATTTCGTGCTACAAGATTCATGCCATCAGGAAGAAGGGACTAGCCTCACATACCTTGGTCGTTTAGCTAAGATATCGCTCACTCGTTCTCCTTCAATATCGCGTCGTTACCTTCATAAAGAATTCATATCAACATTAGCATACTAACTACAAGAACGCGTCGCTAATTCTAAGAGAAGTCGGACAACGCTTCTCTTGTTTATACTATTTTTCCCATGTTTCATATTAACTCCCAACATTCATAGCATTACTCACAATATCGAAATCAACAATCGTCGTTTACGTACATTTAGCAAAATCCACCATTTTCCTCCAATTTCCCTCATAATTAGCCTTATGACTCGTCCTTGCATTTTCATGCGTTTAACGCTTGTTTCATGATATAAACATCATTTATAACGTATTTGTATTCATAACACTTCAACATTCATAATTCAATCCCACTATCATTCATTTATGGCACTATTCACTCAATAATGGTCTATTTCTATGTTCTTCTACATTTCAAGTGTCTAAGCTTTTCAATACTTCAAACAACATAGAATGATCATGAAACTTACCTTGGATAGTGGTTGAACAACCCTTGATTTGAAATTCTTCACTTAAACAAAACCCTAGTTCACCTTCTTGGGAATTACTTGACTTAGATGATCCCTTGATGTGTTCTTGCACTTGATTTCATAGGTTTTGTGTTGTTGATCTTTAGCTTTCCCTTGATTCTCTTGGATTTTTATGGAGGAAGTATTTGGAGAGTTCTAGAGTGTTCTTGAGTTGTATGAATGAAGAATGAAATAAAATGAGGCCTAAGTTCCTTTTAATAACTCAAAAGCTGATGTTTAATGAATTCTCGTCGGGTGAACAGTGGTCGTAAACTGCAGTTTACGGACCGTATTTTGATTTACGGGTCGTCCACTGTGGTCGTATTTAAGCATTCCAAAAACAGAGAGTTTGGCTGGTGGACATGGCAGTTTACGACTGGGGTTTACGGTCCGTAAACTAGTTTACAGGCCGTCCTCCAAGTCGTTTTTAATCATTTTCACCATTTACAGAAAGTCTTGGCTGAGGGACCTGGTGGTTTACGACCTGGTTTATGGTCCGTAAACCAGTTTACGGGCCGTATTCTGGGTCGTTTTTAACCATTTCAACACTTAACAGAAACTTGAGATTTTTGACGCAATGAAAGACGATTGCACTATACGGTCCGTAAATCACTTTACGGGCCGTATAGTGCCATATACGACCACTGGGTGAAAATTTTTCTGCAACTTTATTATTTCCAAAAATGCAAAATTAGCCATTCCCGACTTAGTAAAACACCATACACTCAAGTCCTTCATTGTTCTACTCATCACACAAGTACGAAAAAATTTCCGAGGTGTAACATTCGTCCCCCCTTTTGGAACATTCGTCCTCGAATGTTCGACACTCGGGGATTCTAGAAAAATTTTGCCAGAGTTCCCTTTGTAATTTGGCACTACCAATTTACCACAACGACCCATAATATCATCGCCTCACAGGGCTATATCACAATATCAACACATTTATGGCCACACACGACCAAAAACATAAAATTAAAACATTCATACCTCATATCGTCGACGTCTCATCTTGAATCCCTTCTGGGGATTGGAACAAATGGGGGTACATAGATTTCATCTTCTCCTCCGCTTCCCAAGTCATTTCTTCCCGATTATCGTTCCGCCACAGAACTTTGACTGAAGCAACCTTTTTATTCTGAAGCCTTCGCACCTGTCTATCCAAAATAGCAATGGGCACTTCTTCGTATGTCAACTTCTCTGTCACTTGTACATCATCAATCGGAACAATCCTCGTGGGGTCTCCAATACACTTGCGGAGCATCGAAACATGGAATACTGGGTGTACAGATTCGAGCTCTGAAGGCAAGTCCAACTCATAGGCTACTCTTCCCACCTTGCGGATGATTCGATAAGGTCCAATGTATCTTGGACTCAATTTCCCCTTTTTGCCGAACCTCATTACTCCCTTCATTGGTGAAACTTTCAGGAATACCCAATCATTAGCTTGAAATTCTAAATCCCGTCGGCGGTTGTCCGCATAAGACTTTTGGCGACTTTGAGCTGTTAACAGTCGGTCTCGAATCACTTTAACCTTTTCAACTGCTTGTTGGACCAAGTCGGGGCCTATCAATTGTACTTCTCCGGTTTCAAACCATCCAATTGGAGATCTGCATTTTCTTCCATATAAGGCTTCATACGGGGCCATTTAGATACTGGAATGATAGCTTTTATTATAGGCAAATTCAATAAGAGGCAAATGCTCGTCCCAAATACCACCGAAGTCCAGCACACATGCTCGTAGCATATCTTCTAAGGTCTGAATAGTGCGCTCGGCTTGCCCGTCGGTCTGTGGGTGGAACGCCGTGCTGAGCTTAACTCGAGTACCTAGACCTTCTTGAAAGGACTTCCAGAACTTGGCTGTGAACTGCGCCCCTCTATCCGTGATAATGGCCAAAGGAATACCATGAAGTCGTACAATCTCCTTGAGATACAATTTAGCATAGGCTTCCGCTGAATACGTAGTCCTGACGGGGAGAAAATGAGCTGCTTTTGTGAGCCTGTCCACGATCGCCCATATAGAATCATACTTCCCTCGCGTACGGGGTAATCCTACCACAAAATCCATATTAATTTCTTCCCATTTCCACGTAGGAATTTCCATTGCTTGCAATAAACCTCCTGGCTTTTGATGTTCGGCTTTCACTTGCTGACAATTTGGATATTGGGCTACAAACCCTGCTATGTCTCGCTTCATGCCATCCCACCAATATAGCAACTTAAGGTCGTGGTACATCTTGGTTGCACCTGGATGAATAGAATACCGGGAATAATGTGCTTCCTCTAAAATCCGTTGGCGTAAGTTTGCCACATCCGGTACGCATAACCTGCCTCGATATCTAAGGACCCCTTCTATGGAAACTTCGAATGGAGACTTTTCTTTTTCGTGAGCTAGATCTCGATAATGACTTAGCTGGGAATCCTCATATTGCCGTTCCTTCACCTCTAGATTCAATGATGAAACTGTGGGGTCATTGATGCTAATACTTGCATCTCCTGCATCAGTCGCACGTACGCCGAGACTTGCTAGTTGATGGAGCTCACGAACCATTTCCTGCTTTTCCGAAGGAACTCCACATAAACTACCCATCGATCAGCGGCTAAGTGCATCTGCCACTACATTCGCCTTCCCTGGATGATATAGAATGTTCACATCGTAATCCTTTAGTAATTCTAACCATCGCCTTTGCCGCAGGTTCAACTCCTTCTGTTTGAAAATATATTGGAGGCTTTTGTGATCCGTATAGATGTCAACACGTACACCATACAAGTAGTGCCTCCATATTTTTAGGGCATGGATAACCGCGGCCAATTCGAGATCATGAGTCGGATAATTCTGTTCATGCCTTCGCAACTGTCTCGAGGCATATGCAATGACTCTCCCATGCTGCATCAATACGCATCCTATTCCCACACCGGAGGCATCACAATATACGACATAGCCATCGGACCCTTCCAGAAGTGTTAGCACTGGCGCTGAGGTCAACCTGTTTTTCAACTCTTGGAAACTACGCTCACAGGCATCATTCCACTGGAATTTATCCAACTTCTGAGTTAACTTCGTCAATGGGGCTGAAATAGATGAGAAACCCTCTACAAATCTCCTGTAATATCCTGCTAACCCAAGAAAACTACGAACTTCCGTAGGTGTCGTAGGCCTTGGCCAAGTCTTCACAGCTTCTATTTTCTGAGTGTCGACTCGGACACCATCATCTGAAATAACATGACCTAGAAATGCCACGGATTTTAGCCAAAACTCGCACTTCGAAAACTTTGCATACAATTCCCGATCTCGAAGAACGCCAAGAACAATTCTTAGATGATCTGCATGTTCTGACTCTGTGCGAGAATATACCAGGATATCATCGATAAACACTATCACAAAAAGATCCAAGAACGACCTGAACACATTATTCATTAAATTCATGAACACCGCCGGGGCGTTTGTCAACCCAAACGACATCACTCAGAACTCGTAATGGCCGTACCTCGTTCTGAAGGCTGTCTTGGGAATGTCTTATTCTCTGATCCTCACTTGATGATAACCCGATCTTAGGTCTATCTTAGAAAACCACTTAGCACCTTGTAATTGATCGAACAAGTCGTCGATTCTGGGAAGGGGATATCTGTTCTTCACAGTCACCTTGTTCAACTGTCTATAATCGATACACATTCGTAGCGACCCATCTTTCTTTCGCACGAACAAGACCGGTGCTCCCCACGGTGATGAACTGGGTCTAATAAAACCCTTCTCGAGTAAGTCTTTCAACTGTGCCTTTAGCTCTTTCAACTCTGCTGGAGCCATTCGATAGGGAGGAATAGAAATAGGCTCGGTGTTGGGTACTACATCAATAGCAAAATCGATTTCCCTTTCTGGAGGAAGGCCTGGTAACTCGTCGGGAAACACATCTGGGAATTCATTCACTACCGGGACAGACTGGAAAGTTGGCACTTCCACTTCCGTGTCATGAACCCGAACTAGATGACAAATATAACCCTTGGCTATCATCTTTCTCGCCTTAAGGTAGGAAATAAACCTACCCTTTGGGGAAACTGTATTACCCTTCCACTCGAGTATGGGCTCTCCCGGAAATTTGAATCGAACTACCTTTGTCCGGCAACAAACATTAGCATAGCATGACGCGAACCAGTCCATACCCATAATTACGTCAAAATCTATCATCTCAAGTTCAATCAAATCAGCCTTTGTCTGACGATCACGTATAATGACTACAAAGTTCTTATATACTTGCCTCGCTATTACAGGATCACCAACCGGAGTGAATACTTCGAAAGTTTTAATTGGCTCGGGTCTCACCCCAACACAATCAGCGATATACGGAGTAATATATGAGAAGGTAGAACCTGGATCAATCAGAGCATATACGTCACGGGAAAATATAGTCAGGGTACCTGTGACAACATCTGGGGAAGACTCGAGATCCTGTCGCCCAGCTAAAGCATACACACGGGGCTGAACAACACCTGAAGTAGATGCTCCCCCTCTACCTCTGCCTCTACCTGCTGTAGTCTGAGGAGTCTGTGCTGTCGGGCGTGCTGAAGAAGAACCCTCTGCTGAACCTGTAGGCTGAGTCCCAGCTCTATCCCTCGCTGAGGGGCAATTTCTCATCATGTGACCAACTTGCCCGCAAGCATAACAAGCATCCGAACCCTGACGACACCATCCGGAATGTAATTTGCCACACTGGCTACACCGCGGTACTAGAGGTCTCCTCTGACTAACATCTCCCTGATACTGAGAACTTGGGGCCCTCGAACTCTGGCCCTGCCCTGACTGGAAAGAGCGATCGAACCTTCCGTCTGAGAATCTGGGAGGCGCACTAGTCGCGGACTGACCTGAGTGCCTGGGATGTGTCTGTCTCGATCCCTCTCTATACTCACTGTTCTCTCCCATAGATCTAGCCCTCTTACCTTGTCTTCTGTCACCATCACGATCACTTATTTACTGTCGTTGTCGTTCCTCGAGATTCTGAGCATGGGCCTGTATCCGGGAAATATCCATCCCGTCTTGCAAGGAGGCCGTCAAACAATCTCTGTACAAATGTGGCCCCAGACCACTCAGAAATCTATAGATTCTGTCTCCCATGTCGGCCACCATAGTCGGAGCATATCGAGCCAATGAGTTGAATTGCATGCTATACTCTCGGGCACTCATACCCCTTTGCTTTAAATTCAGGAACTTGTCCGCTCTAGCTCGGCGGACTTCGGGTGGCAAGTAGTGACGAATAAAGGCATCTACAAACTCTTGCCATACGGGAGGTGGAACATTTTCTCCTCTTGTTATCACCCAAATCTTATACCATAACACCGCCACATCGCGGAGTCTATAAGAAGCCAACTCCACGGATTCGGTCTCGGAAGCATGGATAATCTCCAAAGTCCTCAACATCTCATCGATAAAATTTTGCGGATCTTCATCTGGCTTTGACCCAAAGAATTCTGGAGGATTTAAGGCCATAAAGTCACGGGCTCTCGTGCTAGCTGAACGATCCCTTGGACCCGCATCCTGTCGTTGTGCCTGAGCGGCAACCAATTGTGTCAATAAATGGATGGCCTCGGACACTTGTTGACCCGAAGCACCCGGTGGAGGAATCGGAGCTGAGGCTCCTCCCTGCTCTCCTACATTGGGCGCGGCCTCACTTTGCGATTCGCTTTTCTCTACATTTGCCGGAGGCTCTCTTTCCGCCTGCCTCTTTGCCGTAGCTTTGCCCTTCTGGGCAGCTGTAGCTTTTCCCTTTGGCGGCATTTTCTGAAACCATAACGCACTTTTAGGAATAACATAATCCTAAGCATGGCTCTATCGCACGATTTCATGAGAAGAAAGATGGTCATTTTCCTAAATGCCCTATAGCCTCTTGTTTATTAGCGTGGCGCGCAACACACCATAAACAAGACTCTACTAGACACGGCTCGCAGACACTTCCTAGGACAAACTGCTCTGATACCACTTCTGTCACGACCCAACTTGGGGCCGCGACGGGTACCCGGAGCTAGTTACCGAGCACCGCTCACTCTACTACTTATCTTGCTCATTTAATATTCTTTTATCAACTTACATATCAGTTGTAGGAAAATCATAATTAAAGAAACATAAATACTTTATATACAATTGCCTTTCGGCCATCAAAATAATATACACGCATATGAAAACGTCTTGTGAGACCATCTAACCCACACTGCGTATCTACGAGCCTCTACTAACATACTGTAAATACATGGACGGAACAAGACTCCGTCGTGCCCAAAATATACATATATACCAAAAGGATAATCCTAAGCACCTCCGGACAATGGAGTGCTTTCAACCAGCTGACTGCTACTGAGGATCTGGGCCAAGCTCTCCTCTCTGTCTACCTGTGGGCATGAACACAGCGTCCGAAGAAAGGACGTCAGTACGAATGTTGTACTGAGTATGAGAAGCATAAATAATGAAAGAAAACATCAACAATATAGTGATAACATCAACATGAAATATCTGGATCTGTCTGATAATCATAAAGGAAATCATGCGTGCCATCTTACTCGTACTCATCCTCATAACATATATGCATCATATGCAAGCTGCCCGTCCATGTCGGAACGGTGTGATAATCAATAATATTAGCTCGCGTCCAGGCCTCCCGCGTCCGGTACCATCTCATGCCGCCCACTAGTGGTGTCTGCCCATGCCCGAAGGTCATGGTGTATCCGTATAGCTGCCCGCCTTGGCGGTGACTGCCCGGCCAACTAGGCACGGTGTGAAATGCTCATGTCATGCTTATCATAAAATGCTCATAATAATAATATACTCATCATAAAATACTTATCTCATTGTAATACATGCATAAGGCTCAAGATCAACTTTATTCTATCGGGGTGACGTAAGGTCGTGATCCCCCGATTCCATTATGAAACAACTATTGATACTCTGCCTCACCTTGAAGGAACTAGTACATAAGGTGAGTGTAAGCGATAATTAACACCATCATTATACTAGCATCATCATATCGTATTCCTCATCTTATATAGACATTAAGGAGTTAGACTCTTAACCTTTCGGACTATAAGAACTCATGAAGAGAATAGGAATTTCGTGCTACAAGATTCATGCCATCAGGAAGAAGGGACTAGCCTCACATACCTTGGTCGTTTAGCTAAGATATCGCTCACTCGTTCTCCTTCAATATCGCGTCGTTACCTTCATAAAGAATTCATATCAACATTAGCATACTAACTACAAGAACGCGTCGCTAATTCTAAGAGAAGTCGGACAGCGCTTCTCTTGTTTATACTATTTTTCCCATGTTTCATATTAACTCCCAACATTCATAGCATTACTCACAATATCGAAATCAACAATCGTCGTTTACGTACATTTAGCAAAATCCACCATTTTCCTCCAATTTCCCTCATAATTAGCCTTATGACTCGTCCTTGCATTTTCATGCGTTTAACGCTTGTTTCATGATATAAACATCATTTATAACGTATTTGTATTCACAACACTTCAACATTCATAATTCAATCCCACTATCATTCATTTATGGCACTATTCACTCAATAATGGTTTATTTCTATGTTCTTCTACATTTCAAGTGTCTAAGCTTTTCAATACTTCAAACAACATAGAATGATCATGAAACTTACCTTGGATAGTGGTTGAACAACCCTTGAGTTGAAATTCTTCACTTAAACAAAACCCTAGTTCACCTTCTTGGGAATTACTTGACTTAGATGATCCCTTGATGTGTTCTTGCACTTGATTTCATAGGTTTTGTGTTGTTGATCTTTAGCTTTCCCTTGATTCTCTTGGATTTTTATGGAGGAAGTATTTGGAGAGTTCTAGAGTGTTCTTGAGTTGTATGAATGAAGAATGAAATAAAATGAGGCCTAAGTTCCTTTTAATAACTCAAAAGCTGATGTTTAATGAATTCTCGTCGGGTGAACAGTGGTCGTAAACTGCAGTTTACGGACCGTATTTTGATTTACTGGTCGTCCACTGTGGTCGTATTTAAGCATTCCAAAAACAGAGAGTTTGGCTGGTGGACATGGCAGTTTACGACTGGGGTTTACGGTCCGTAAACCAGTTTACGGGCCGTCCTCCAAGTCGTTTTTAATCATTTTCACCATTTACAGAAAGTCTTGGCTGAGGGACCTGGTGGTTTACGACCTGGTTTACGGTCCGTAAACCAGTTTACGGGCCGTATTCTGGGTCATTTTTAACCATTTCAACACTTAACAGAAACTTGAGATTTTTGACGCAATGAAAGACGATTGCACTATACGGTCCGTAAATCACTTTACGGGTCGTATAGTGCCATATACGACCACTGGGTGAAAATTTTTCTGCAACTTTATTATTTCCAAAAATGCAAAATTAGCCATTCCCGACTTAGTAAAACACCATACACTCAAGTCCTTCATTGTTCTACTCATCACACAAGTACGAAAAAATTTCCGAGGTGTAACACTCACAACTCCAGATATACTATACACCCTGGATCCACTAAGATGTACCATGACCTGAAACAATTGTATTGGTGGGAAGGTATGAAGAAAGATGTTGCTAACTTTGTTTCTAGTTGTTTGACTTGTCAGCAGGTTAAAGCCGAGCATCAGCGACCCGCGGGATTACTACAGCAGATTGAGATTCCAGAGTGGAAATGGGAAAGAGTTACTATGGATTTTGTGATCGGACTACCGCGAACCCTTAGAGGTTTTGACTCTGTATGGGTAATTGTAGACCGACTAACAAAATCAGCCCACTTCTTGCCAGTAAAAACTACATATGGTGGAGTGAAATATGCACATATATTTATGAATGAAATTGTCCGACTTCACGGAGTTCCAGTATCCATCATCTCTGATAGAGGATCACAATTTACCTCCCGCTTCTGGAAATCTTTTCAAGAAGCATTGGGTACACGAGTAGATCTTAGTACGGCATTTCATCTGCAGACAGACGGGCAGTCTGAACGTACTATACAGATCTTGGAGGATATGTTGAGAGCCTGCGTTCTTGATTTTGGAGGTAGTTGGGATTCTTACCTACCCTTAGCTGAATTTGCCTACAATAACAGCTTTCAGTCAAGCATTGAGATGGCTCCATATGAAGCCTTATATGGAAGGTGGTGTCGTTCTCCTATCGAATGGTTTGAAGTGGGAGAGGCTAATGTATTGGGACCAGACTTAGTACAAGAAGCTATCGACAAGGTCCAGTTAATTAGACGGAGGTTGCTTACAGCTCAAAGCAGACAAACGTCTTATGCGGATAAGAGAAGAAGAGATTTAGTGTTCACAGTTGGGGACAAAGTTTTCTTGCGAGTCTCTCCTATGAAAGGTGTGATGCGATTCGGAAAAAAGAGGTAAATTGAGTCCGAGATTTATAGGACCATATGAAATACTTGACCGCGTAGGAGAGGTAGCTTATCGTTTGGCACTTCCTCGTGAGATGTCTTTTATCCATCCAGTGTTTCATGTTTCTATGCTAAGAAAATGCATATCAGACCCTTATCGTGTGCTGGAAGCATCGACTATAACGCTTGATGAGAACTTGACGTATGAGGAGGAGCCAGTGGCTATTGTTGACAGACAAGTAAGGAAGTTACGGTCAAAAGAAATTGTGTCCGTGAAAGTCTTATGGAAAAATCATGCCATTGAAGAAGCTACTTGGGAGTCCGAGAATGATATGCGAGCCAAGTATCCCCACTTGTTTCAGTCTATAGGTATGCTCTTATTTTAAATTCGGGGACCGAATTTCTTAAGGTGGAGAGAATGTAATGTCCTATATTTAAGTGTAGGTATGTAATTGATAAAACTTAAAAAAAAAAAAAAAAAAACAGAAATAAATTTAAAAAAATATATATATATTAAAAAAAAAAAACAGGAATAAGTTATTTGGGCTAAAGCCCATTTCAATGAACTGGAAACAAAAAGGGGATTAGGGAAAGGGCTCACGAAGCATATAAGCTTCTGTGGCAACAAAAAAAAAAAATAGAAAAAGGTCATAAGCATATTATTAACGTTGGACTATTGAAATTGAAAAGATGGAGAATTTTTTAACATCGAATAGGGAAGGATAAAGGAGGATTGAACAAATTGATTTTTGCTGCAATCTTTTGGCGTGAAACAGAGAAGCGAAAGAACACTATTGAAGTTATATTCAATTCAAGGTAAACATATATTTTTGCTCCTATCTCAATTAGTATTTTTATATATACAGGGATTTAGAGATTTGGGTTAAGTTAAATTATGATATTGAGATTGGGAGTATTGTTCAAGTGTATAACCTTAATTATGCATTCTCATGATGAAGAAAATTAGCACGAATGTTTGGGAATAAAGAAAATGGTAAGGAATAAAATTTACTAGGTCCATCAATAGCTTAAAAGTGATCTTTTTGAGCGAAATTGAGATATGGGTAATTGGGATCGTGATGGGTTACCACTTGAATTTATTGGATTTTGGAGTTAGAGGATGATAACATAGAAACTTATATTGATTTATAGATTCACACACGAATTGAGCAGTTTGGATCGATAAAGAGGCGAGCTTTGGTTAGTTGGCATCGAAAGGTGAGTAGTAATCTTACCACAATTTGTATTTACATAACCTTCATAGTTTATACATGATTTTGAAAATAAAATGTGTTACTGATGCTTTGAAATTGCATGTGGGACAAGTCCTTTACTTGATATAGTACCGAACAGTTTACTTGAGATGGTTACCGGTTATTCTAATTGTTTTCACCGTTACTAGATATGTTTTACCGTTTCTGAAATGCAATTACATGATTTGATAAGAATTGAAATGCCCTTTATTGTTTGAAAATGCTTTCATATGAGTATTTATTCTTTACAAAGAAAAGTATTAATGGGAGGAGACTTTGAAGGATCCCGTAGCTAACGGCGGGTTCGTTAGACCTGGTGCACCTTGTATTACATATTACTGTTATAGCCCTCGCTAGTGGGAAGGTAGAACTAGCATACATGTAACATTTTCCCTCGAGCAGGGACCGACAGTTATATTTGACTCCTTTTACGAAGGGGTCCACATGATACAGATTACATGATCCTTTCTTGGAAACCTCCCAGATATAAGAGTTGATACGACAATATTCACCGAGTTTATTATTGAATTGTTAAAGGATTTCTGCTTATATGAAAATAGAGAAGATTGGTTATTGCTACTGTTTTTGCAAAAAGGGCATTTATTCGTGATATTTTATGAATATTATATAAGCATGTTTTCTGACTTGTCCCCAATAAAAACGGTTGTGGTTAAGTGTTATTACTCACTGAGCAAGCGTCTCACTCCTCGCTATTTTTTTTCAGAGACCGCAGGTGACGTTGGTGAGGATTACGGTAACTAGAGAGCACGAGTTGCAAGTTCCTGGTGAGCCCCGCACTTGTCCGCGTGGGCCAAGATTCTATTATCTATGATGGTCTTTTCTTTTGAATTCTTAGAGTTGCTCCATAGTCATTTGATTTATTCCTTGAGTATTCTTTATTCATTATAGACTGGTGACTAGTATTAGGCGTTTTTCCCGTATTCCAGAGATGTTTAGTATCATTATGTTGGAAATGGGTTGATTGCATTTAGTTTGGTTGAGATTGGATGTTTTTATTGTTGATTTTGAGACAGGAAAATTTTGGATAGTCATAAAAATAGGGGAAACTCTGTCCGATTTTCTGTAAATTCTTGTTAAGGCTTGCTTTGGGAATCCTACCCCTTAGCGCCGGTCATGGTCCTAAATTGGGTCGTGACACTTATATAGCAAAAAAAAAAAAAAAAAAACACTGGCGTTGGTGGATTTCGAACTCACATCTTGGGAAAAGAGAGAACTAGACTATCCTCTACTTTACCACTGTACCAATAGTTTATTTGTGTATGTGGGTTGACAAGTAAATAATATCTATCTTTATAGAATTTTTCTAGTACAAATACATGGTCTACACAAAAGCTACTGGGTTCGACCGAACCCCCCTTTATCACTGTAGCTCCGCCCCTGAGCGTATGCATATACACGATGGTATAGGATAAAAAGATAAAGTAACTGCTTTATAACAAGAACATGTGTGATTATTTATTAATCAAGGAATAATTTCATAGACCTCCTCCGAGGTTTAAACTTATAACACATGCTTCCTTTGTGGTATTAAATATTACATAAACCTCCCTTTTTATATAAATGTTGCAATAAAACTGTTTGTGAGCTAAACCTGGACAACTTTGCCCTTAAGCTTTATATTTTGCTTCACTTTTATTTTTCAAAAACAATTACTATCAGTGGAAATTTCACCGGGAAGAGATTTTAGTATGATTTGCTTGATTTGATAACATTTTTTTATGCCTTGCACTCGTTCTTCTGAGTTGTGACGTTTCTTCAATTTAAAAATTATTTACTTGCTCAAGACTTGATTAGGTGATTTTGATTTTAAAGAATAAAGGAAATAACGAAAATGAAACAAAATAAAAGAACTTCCTACTCTCTTTTAAACTTATCATCTTTTTACTTATACTCATATATTTTAGCATTATTTGTAAGTTTAATTTCATTTGTTTTCTTAATAAACCAAAAATAATTAGAATAAATTAAAGGAGTGTGATAGAATTAGAGTCGTATCTAGTTGAATACATGAATATAGTTTGTTTATATAAAAGAATATAATTAAAGTATATATTACGAATTTTTTTTAATGAAGAATAGAGGTTTACATAAAAATTTACTTTCAAGAAATAAGCTGAATTAAATCTATTCACCCCACGATAAAATTTAAATAAATAAGTATTTTTCTTACACAAATTAGTAGAAACATAAACTTACAAACTAAGGGGCAAACTTGTCCATTTCAAGTCAAAATATAATTATGTTACGTTATATAGGGAGTCCGGAACCTAAATGAGTCTAAAAAAAAAAAAAAAGAAAGTGACCAAAGTACATCATAAAAAAAGTGAGTGACCAAAGGACCTTTGACACACTTTTTTATGCGTTATAGTTGACTAGGCTAACGGCCCCCGTTAAACCCATTACCCGAGCTTTAAAAAAATTTAAAAAATAAAAATATTTGAATAATGCAGAAAAAATTGTGTTAGGCAAAGTAGATTTTTTTTTTTTTTTGCTTTGTTGTACATTGCACAATCTGACAAATATTAATGTCATTCTTAGTTCAAACCAAAAAACCCTCAATGAAACTTCCACATGACAGTTAAGTTATAGCCGATTGATTAAGCCCAAAAAAATAAATTAATAGTTTAAATTGAAAATCAAACTTGAATATTATCGGATTTTGTAGATTATCGGTTTAAATTAAAAACTAAATTTGTTTTGGGCTGCTAAGCCTGGTCTCATGTCACACTCAGCCATCTTCATACTCGTTCCGCCAAATCATTGGCTCTGATATCAGTTATTGGGCTAAAATGGTCCAAGATACTCTTAATTACATAATGTGATATTGTCCGCTTTAAACAAGTCCGCAAGACTTTTCCCCAAAAGGTCTCACATTAGTAAGAATATCTAACACCTTATAAGTATGTTTTGATACCAACAATTGTTGGTTTTTTGGGCTTTTTCTCTTCTTATGTGGATAAATAAAATACCTTTTGGACCTAACTCACTTTTCTCTATACCCCACTAATATTAAGGACATATAAATATGACCTATATTAGGTCTTAAAGACAACAAGAGAGAAAAAGAGAGGTGCAACTAGTTTTGAAGCCTCGAGAAAGAAAAAGTAGTGTTCTTTTGTTCCAGAAAATATCTGCTTAGGTAGCTCACTTCAAATTACGTTTTTTGATTTGCTAACCGTTGGATTGTGCTCAAATTTGAACTGGGGGTTCTCAATATCTGGTTCTTGGATTTCAATGGCGGAGATCGAATTTTGTGGTCTGTAGCTTCAGTTTTGGAGGCACGAACAGTAGCTCGTTTTGGGGGTGATTTCTCTCCTTTCTTCACTAATTTTGGTGCAATCTATTATGTATTGTTGCTTCGTGTTTGGCGTTGATCTTGTAGCCATAACATTATTGTAACTCTCATTGATTTTAATGTGGGCCGGAGGTCCCGTGGTTGTTTCCTCTTCACATTGAAGGGGTTTTTTCACGTAAATTTGATGTCTCTTGCATTTGGTTTATTTTGCTTGCTTTGGTATTTTATTGTTGGTATAGCTGCTGACCATATATCCGTTTGTGCTTGAAATCAATTTGTTCCTCTTGTTCAAATAGTACGGGAAGTTTTACCTTGGGTATTTCTTCAGTTATTACCTTGTCGTGCAATTTGATTATTGCTTGTTTCCTCCCAACAATTTGGACGCAAATTATTTAAACATAAAACATGAGAATGAATTTTAAAGCCAAATGAATAATAATGAAATTAAACCATAAGTACTAAATTATATTCCATTATATATTTGAATTACATATACTAAAAT
This sequence comes from Lycium barbarum, assembly GCF_019175385.1. NCBI lineage: Eukaryota > Viridiplantae > Streptophyta > Magnoliopsida > Solanales > Solanaceae > Lycium > Lycium barbarum. The sequence goes on from NC_083340.1 coordinate 31,685,886, forward strand.
TCTTAATCATATATGCTTTACATTAGGGGTGTTCATGGTTCGGTTTGGGTCGGTTATTGGTTAAAATCATAACCAAACCAATTTAATCGGTTTTTAAATGTCTAAAACCATAACCAAACCAAGTAAAATAATAACCACCGGTTTGGTTATTGTCGGTTCGGTTCGGTTTGGTTCGGTTTTTCGGTTTATGACTAGCCGTGACAATTCAAATATTCTCTCTCTACATTCTTCAAATTTCTTATGAAGCTTTTTTTCCCTCATGGCCCACAAGGGTGAACTTTGCTGCATATTGAGGGAAAGACACGCTGTTGGCAAATCAGGTGGACCAAACTTGCAACGCAGTTTAGATTCAAAAGAACAAGTCAAACAGAGGTTTCAAAATACAAACAACCCTTATGCTTACGACTTATTAGAGTTGGGCTTGGATTGTTGGACATATTCTTTTAAGACACGGGCCTTAAAAATAAGTAGACCAAAATTAAATTAATAATTAAAAGGTATAAAATATCTTTAATTATTTATGAAAAGCTAATATTATACATATAAATAATTATAAATTTTATGTATATAATTATCGGTTTGGTTCGGTTATTTATTCGGTTATTTTTTACTATAACCATAACCAAACCAAATATTATCGGTTTTTCAAATTTAAAACCAAACCAAACCAAACTAAACCAAATGTCGATTATTTTATTCGATTTGGTTAAATTTTCGATTTGATTTTGATTTTAACCAAAACTGTGAACAGCCCTACTTTACATCACTAAAGGCTTTTCAGTTACAATGTGGCTAGAAGTATAATTATATTACATCATATAAAGAAGTAGTAAAAAAAATTACTATAACTTACAATCTTAGCATCTACCTACAGAAAGATTCGTCATGGCTATGAGCCTATGAACAAATTAAAAATCTACGTGGACTTTCACATAATTTATTATTGTGAGCATTTTTTTCCGTACATTTAATAATGGTTCTTATATTCATTGCTTTTGTGTGTTTGCACATACTAAGACTCTAATGGCATGAAAGCTCCATGAAATCCATATGGCACCCTACTAGGTAAAGTGATAATAGCAATTGGCTCTTATGTAAATTTATTTGCATCAATTATACAAACCTGCAAGAAATAAATAGGTGTGCATTAGCTTTTAACTCTCAATCAAAAGCGGATCAAAGATTTAAATTTAACTAGTTAATTCTTATTTTATAGTTGTGACATTGAAGTAATTTTACTTTTAAAATTATGCATTTAAATTTAATATTTATTAAAATTTAGTAATTGGTAAGCTACAACAACGTAACCTACCAACTACAAAAATGCAAAAAAAAAAAAAAAAAAAATTAACGTACTTGAGAAATATTTTCATTTTCGTTATGCGTATATGTCATGATCCAACCATCGTCTTCATCGATGCCTCCAGGTTTTTGAACAAAGGAAGCTCCAGAACAAAATGTATTCTTTGGGAACATGTGATATTCAGCTTTAATCAATTCATCTTCTTCATCCTATATATTTCCCAAATTCCAAGGTGAAAAAAATTGGCCACGTAAAAAATATTAGTATATGAAAGAACAAATTAGCTCTTTTTTTAATTTTTTTTTTCTATATTGTATACTATACATAATTAATTACCGTAGAGATTTTCTTTTCTTCAAAATGAAGCTTGGCTAGCCCTCCAAATCTCGTATATCCTGTTAAAATATTTTAGTATAATGAGTCAATCACAAGCTCTAATTATTTGCCAGAAAAGTGACAAAGAATGTTAAAATTTTGTACATATATAGTTTATTTACCTGAGCCAGACACCTCTGCCAACTCAACAACTTGTAGATAGGCAAATTTATTTCTAGATCCAATGAACTTTTCATTGATGATAGGGAATTCCATTGCAAACTCATCTCCAGATAGATTTTTCTTTCTCTCTAACCTCTCCTGTTTTCATGTTCAATCTCCATTCACAAACACGAGGAAAAGTTGATTCTTTTGTGAATTCATTATCGTCATTTGTGAAACTTGTTTCCTTTTTAAACCATTTGAAGAACTTCCCAAAGTGGTTGACGCTAGAACTAGGTCCTGGTATAACTGATTGACGAGCTCTACATGCTCTCACCACCACCTTTGCAGATTAAAGAACATTTCGATTAAATATTGTAATTGGTCCATGTAAAATAAAATGAAACATGATTTAAATTAAATACATTTATAGCTCTAATTCAATTTTTACATTATCAGTATATATAACTTAACCCTTAACCCTGATGTAAAGACTATTTACCTTATTTTTTGCATTGATAAAAATATGCATGCAACTATTGTTTATAGAAAATGATATTAATTTATCATGATTAGGTTATAAAATAAGTATTAAAAAGGTGTATTAATTAATTATGATTTAGTAATAATAGTATATCTTTATATATATGTGTGTGTGTCACACACACACATTCATTGGGTTGATTTGATAAATACCGAGTGCGATAAGTTTTTATCTTTTGCATTATTAATCCCACTTGTTGTGAGTAATCTCATGCATGGAGTTTAAGTTCTACACTGACCATATATAGATTCTTTAAACCATCATATCAATTTGATCTATAACAAGAAGTAATTATTTATAATAAGTCTGATATGTTAATCTGAAAATAAAGTAATAATATGCTATAACTACTCAATTTACTTTGGTGTGGTATAAAAAAAAATTTACACCACCAATGTATATCATTTAAATTCCATTACATATATACTTGTCAGGTGGCCTGAAATCGTGTAATTTCGTTAACAATGAATATAGACATTAAAACACAACAAAACACTTGATCTATCAAAATAAAAAGAGTATGTGCGTACCTCATCATTATCTTCAAAGGAGTTAATGACGTGAAATACACGACAAGGGTCGACCTCAAACCATTTGATGGAATTGGCATCACCATACCGTGGCATTATGCCAATTCTTGCATATCCATCTTTTTCAAACTTCATTAACCTACATAACCATAATATCTATCAGATTAATTCAAAATACACTAGGTTAGATTGTCATTAAATCCATGAAAATCTCAAGTGAAAATATTATACTCACTGGTCCCCGAGAACAACCCGACTTATGTCAATAGTTAGCGGGAAATTCATGATCACATTGTATCTACACGTTTGACATGGTACCAAGTTAGCTATAGTTAACACAAAATTACGTACCATAAAAGTAGTTTAAAATAGCAAATGAGTAATTATCTTACCTTTGTGTAACTGCTATTTCATGGCAAACAGTACACCTGTCAAACTTGAGATCCGCTTTGTGAACCATTCTCTTTCCATCGGCTGAAAGGGGTAAAGAAACTTAGTACTTATATATATAGGTGCCTTGTCCGAAATCTTAATTATTAACAAATTATCTCCAATCAAAGAATTAGAAGAAGGTAAAACATATATAGATAAATAAGGTACGTACCTGAAATAACACCAAGTTCAAAATAAGGCTTTTTTGCATCAATACCAATTATAACTAGTTCTCCGGTGCCAGGTGCTTTCTGTGTAATGTCATTCAAGAAAGCCACAAAAAGAAAATGATTAAATAAATATTAAAAGATATAGTACTATATATCACTTGTAAGAAGTATGTTCGTTTTCTTTAAGATTTTGTAAATCAATTACTTATGTAACGTACCTTTGGCCTTTGGGTGGCTTGTAAATGGTCTATTCCAAGATCCACTAGCAGCATTCCAATTCCCCAGAGTTTGTAGGGAATTTATGTCGATATCTTGAGGCATATGGTCCTCAGCAATTGAGTAGTATTTGTTTGTATGTTCAAACACATTAGTATTGCTCAGGTATTTGTTTATCACGCCAAATCTCAACTGCAACACAACAAAAACACTACTTAAAATCTAGCCTGATTTTCATGATCAAATTAAATTCCTAAATTTAGTATCATATATTTAAATAATATTTGATGACCAAATTAGAGGCAGATCGAGAATTTGAAATTTATGAGTTTCTACAATGATCTCAAGTTAATACAAAAAGCTAATGAGTTCACATTAACCAGTAACGGGGCTTCTAGTTCCGCTCGTGATCCAAATTGACTATATATAGTATGCGTAGGTTTTGTTGGCAGGCGTATGTAGCCTATAAGGTTGGGGTTCAACTGAACCTCAAACTTTGGACGCGGAGCCTAAATTTATGTGTAAAAAATTATTAAAATTGTAATAAATAGTAGATATGAACCCCTAACTTTAAAATATAATGGGTTCAATACTAAAAATCTATAGATTGAACCCATAAAATTTAAATCATGAATTCGTCTCTGTGTTGGAGTAGTACATACCACATTTAGAAGGTAAGCGAACAGTACAGCAGGAGAATCGCCTTGAATAGCTGGGAGAAAACCGGGTTTATTTCTATCTTTTTCCATATTGTAAGTATCTGTCTGGACATGTTTGTTCTTGTACAACATATTCCAGCTGCCACTATTTCTTCTATCTTTCTTCAAATGTAGGGCATGTAGCATTCCCTCTCCCTCAACCCACATGTGGCTAGATTCCCCAAATACACATCTTGTCGATTTCAATCCTCCAAACAGTGGGTTTGGCCCTGCAATAATATATAGTGATTAGTGCTCCACATTATTTGTAAGTAGGCCCCGTTGGGCGTGCACGAATCGATAATTCCAAATATTGAGTTTCACTAACAAATTTCCATTTTTTTTATTTCCAAGTGAAGTTTATGTCCAACAAAATTTCAATTTCCACAAAAAGAATTTGAACTTCAACTCTAAATACTTTTTGTTTTCAATTTTAAACTCAAATATATTATTGTCCAGACGCTTTTATTTTTTGTAGAATGATGGTAGTTAAGCTCTACATACCTAAGGATTGAACACTTCATGTAGGTTTAACGTTTAAGTACACTCTTTGTTTTTTCATAAATGGCATTGTCAATCCATACAAAGACAGGCTAAGTTGCTCGGACTCTCTAAAAATGCTGCTGCACCAGTATCGGATCCTCCAAAAATACACTATTTTTTGAGAATCCGACACGCACCCATCGATATTTTTGAAGAGTCTGAGTAATATAAAAGACAGGATTACGTATGTCGTTTCAACATAGAATAAATCTAAGGATTACATACCGTTTCTTATGTAAACGCCCTCTGGAAAATCATCCGGAATTTTTCCTTCAACTATTCTTACTGTTGTAGCTTCTCCAATCTCTTCACTGGTGCAAAATTACCCTGTCAAAATTAAAGTTTAATACATTAGTGTTCAAAAGCATGTAATAGAAAGAAACTACAATTTGGTCTTTTTATTTTTTAAAGCGATGTTGGAAAATTACCTGAGATGGGAGCAATGGTTGGTCAACGAATTCATACACGAAGTCTCCTTTATAGCTTTGGAACGTCCACTGAAATATTTGGAAACTGGTCCAAGTCCCTCGACAATGGCTGTTCAAATCCAAATGATGCAAGTTATGGATTGTCTCTAACAACTTAGATGATTAAGTTGATAATAATAATGATCCGTAATTAGCAAATTACACAAATTAATACGCTTTTGTATCTGTAGAAAGCATGTCAGTGGGGTGGGGTGGGTGTTCGGGCGAGGGGTTAACTTTAAACTTCATAGTTCACTCTGTTATATATGTATATGTATATATGAACACACAATACGCGCATGCACACATATCTACATTATTGTCGCATCTAAGGGTAGTGTCACGACCCAAACCCATAATACCTATTGTTCGGTTTCGCCCAACAGGCCTCATGGATTTATTTCTTGGGTTACGCCATCATCAAGCCCGAAAGCGTGCGTCAGAAGTTGTGTTATCCCCTATAAAACTCTTCAATTACTTTCCTTTCCCATTCTAATATGGGATGGCCTAGAATATCATGTATACTCTTTCAAAGCTTGTCAGCCAAAGGCCTCTAGTCTTTCTCTCTTTGTGTACGATTTTAAAGAAGTTTTTAGTTTTTTTTTTTTTTTTCCAAAAGATTTCCTTTTGAAGAAAGGGTTTGAGCGAGGGTGTTTTAAACAAAATGTTGCACTAAAGGAGGATAGTTTACCTTTAAACTAGAGGATAATGGGTTCCTCGGGTGCTCAAGGTTGGCTGGAAGTGAAGACCTCTGCAAAGAGCATTTGGCAATGATTGAATCGCAATTTGGGTATGAAAAATGTATCTCGTAAATGATATGCTACTTAGGGCCTGTTTGGAAAGCCACCAAATAATTGAAATTGAGTGTAATTACATAGTTTAACAGGTTTGTTTGATCAAGTAATTACTTTGTTAGGTGGGAATTGAGTGTAATTGAGAGAGTGTAATTACACTCCAATTCTCAAGGGTGATTGGGGGTGCTGAGAATTGGGTGTAATTACACCATGTAATTACAGGGTTCCTTTTTAATTTTTTTTTGTTTTTTTTATTTTCTTTTTTTTTAATTCATTTTTATTTCTATTATTTAATTTTTTTATTTCCACTTTTAATTATTTTTCTTTTTATATTATTTATCTTTCATTTCCTTTCTTCTCCTTCCCAACATTTACTTCTTGTGGTTCCATGTAATTGCTCATATTTTTTTTAATTTTTAATTTTATTCTTTTAGCATAAACGTGTTATTATTCTAATTTTTGAAACTACACCTATTAATATTTAGAAAGAATGAATCATTAACAAATTTGGCATATAATGAGTGATGTTATTAAAGTAGAATTTCGTTGTGAATGGGGTTATAGACTTATATGTTCCCTATCTTTTGAATTATATTTACTTAAGTTACATTGGAACTTACTTATGTTATGTTGGAATTTGACATAAGAGTATTACGTTAAACTTTTTCTTTTGGATTGTGAATTTAGGTTATATTTTCAATTTTAATTTATTTGCTATAGTATTATTGACTTGTTAGTTCACATTCTATGCTGTTTATTTTTCACTTACAATTGTTTTTTTGTCAAACATTTTAATAATATTATGACATTATATTTACAAATATTATTATTTTTTTGTCAAACATCCAATCTATGATGTTCTCACAAAAAAGTTTGCTTTTAATTTTTATAATTAATTAAAATTAAAATATTATTAATTAATTAATTAATTAATATATATATATATATATATATATATATATTATTTTTTACAATATTAGTTACAAATATAAGATTATTAATTAATATATTTTCAAGAAACAATGTATTGTTAAATACCTAATTTAATATCATTTATATAGGCACGTATTTTTCAAATATTTAATTTTAATTTTTAATAATTAAATTTATTTTTAAATTAAACTAACCGTGTCATTACACTTGTGCGACCAAACAGCACGCTTATAATTACACTATGATTACGTTATGACAAACAAATAGGTTGTTGTAATTACAATACTGTAGTAATTACACCAATTTCAATTATCAGGTGGCTCTCCAAACAGACTCTTAATAATTGAAGGTGCAATTGCATCATATAAATAAAACTAGTTGTACAAGGCTTGTGCTAAGTCCTGGCCCAAACTCAAAATATAAAAATAGTACTAATATCTTAAATAAAGAAGTATAATTTGTTTCATATTTCCTTACCGCGTATAATTAATATAATTCAGTGGCACGTTAAATATATATTATTGATAAGTCTTCATGAGTTTTTAGTCACCTAATTAGATATTACATTTTTAAGAAACAAATATTATGAGGAAGGAAGTTTGACAGAAAAATTATCAAATACCAAAGGGACACAAATGACTCGATATTTTGTAATGTAACATAATTTAAATTATGTAAAATAGTTCCAACTCGATGAAAATCATATATTAAAAGATATTGACATTTTAATAGTATTTGTGAGCATATAATTTTTTATTTATAGATAGAATTTTTTGTTTTTTGTTTTTGGTATTTATGAAGTTTTAATTTCACTCATATGTAACAAGAGTTTATGCTGTCAAATGTGGTGATTTAAGCTTAGTTTTAGATGAAATTAAGGGAAAAACTAAATTCATTATATGAACTTCAAGAATCAATTTAGTTCTTCATATATAGTTTATGCTTAAAAATATTAATTCTAAGTTAAAATTGCTTTATAGTACTTTCTGTATTTTTAATATCTAAATTTTAATTTAAAATATTAAGTTTATCTAATTCAATTTAGCTTTAAAATTTAGTCAAATTGACTATAGGAAAATGAAAAATGTCACATAAATTAAAAAGGGGGCAAGATTAATTAGCAACATCTAATAAATGCTCCAGTTGAAAACGATAATGTGGCCTCATAATTGCCTAAATTTTGCTAATATGTAATGACAAATGATGTAAAAGGTAATCTAATAATCCTTTCGGTTCATCGTATTAGGTGTTTTTAGCTTGGACACACCTCTTAAGAAATCACTTATCCCTAAAAAGTCAGAAGTGTTTCACAAAATTACCTTGATTAAATAATACTCCCTCCGTCCCAATTTATGTGAAATAATTTGACTAGGCACGAAGTTTAAGAAATAAAGAAGACTTTTGGTCTAAAATAAGCCAAAGATATTTGTGTGGTTGTAAATCATCTCTTAAAGCGTAAAAGGTAAAGTTTAAAGTTAAATTATTGCCAAATAAGGAAATGTATCATTTTTTTTTTAGACTAAAAAGGAAAGTGTATCACATAAATTGGGACAAAGATAGTACCACCTTAATATGATTTTTTGATATATTTGTGTGGTTACCACCTTTTTTTTTTTTTTTTTTTTGAAGGTGATGATTTTCAGCTTGTGCAAAACTGTATAGAGTTTATCTCATGTTATACATGGAGGTCAGGTCTCTTGCCCCCTTATTAAAATTGTAGGTTTCATATTGGCGGTAATAAAATCACGACTTAAAATTAGAAAACAAAATTAATATGCCCAGTTGAGTGTCTCTGTGTGTGTATATTATTTTCATTCGATGTCTTGTATCTGATTTGGTGTTTCTTTAATGGCAATTAACTATTAAAACTTTTAACATAGAACATATAAGGCAATATATAACTCTAATATTGTATGTGCGCTTTTTGGAAGCACATTAGTACTAATGCGGTAACTTTGGAATTTTTGTGTATATACGCAATTATCGAGTGGCTAGTGGAAATTAGTAGAGTACATGTTTAGCAATCTTTATCAATGATAAGCGACAAACTGCTAGTTGTCTTTTCAACGGCAACACTATGGAGAAGAAATTTCTTTAGTTCCTTTTCTATGAATTAAAAACACGTTTTTTCTTAGAAATTAGGACGGGTGGTTGAAGAGAAAAAAAAAAAAACAATGATTGAGTTGCAATTTGGGTACTGAATCTCGTAAATGATATGCTACTAATTAATCATTAACGGTGCAATTGCATCACATAAACAAAAAGTCAAGATTCATTATAGTTATAATTAAAAATTTCCATAGTATTGCCTAACCTAAACTCTGTAGGGGTCAAGTAAGACATGATAGTAATTTAATTGTTTATCTTTACTTTATAGTTTGATTTGTTGTCTTTATTTTGGAAATCCAAGAATCTATTTCGTGTTCAAGATTACTTGTCTTTGAGTACTTATTCAGCATTATTTAATTCAATTATCGTCAAGTTATTTTGGTAAATACAATTTTTTTTCGCAGAGTTAATTCCATGTATGATCATCCAACTTATTGAAATAACCTAACAAAGCTATTTTTATTTTTTAAGATGACAAAGTCACTAAACTATGTTATTTGACTCAAAAAATAAAAGAACAACCATTTGGCATGCTATGTCATATTAAAAATAAAAAAAAAATTAAACCCAGCTAACCCATATCCCTTATAGCCATTTAACCCACCCAATAAGAAAATTTGACACGAAAATGGATCTCTTTTTGAATCAACTAACATGGTATCTGGATAAAAAAAAAATCAAACTATCAGAGTATTATCTAGATCTACCTCAGGATCTATGACGAGAGCTAAATTAACTAGAATCACAAGAAGATAACATTAAAAAAAAGGTTACGATTCATATAAGATTGCGATCATGTATCATGTATGTCCAATTTCAACATATATGGTCTACACTATCCAATATCATATCTCTATAGGCAGCCCGGTGCGTTAAGTTTTCGCTACATGCAAAATTAGAAAAAAGACCGGATCACAAGGATCTATTGTATGCAGCCTCACAGCAACATACTGGACCAAACCAGAAAAGAAACATAGCTTCAATATTTCATCAGCTTAATAATCACACTTCCCCAAAATCCCAGCAACAAATTAAAAGATGTAACATGCTCAAAGAGTTGTCCATCTTCAACGAAGTCTTCACCTGAAAAATGTATTCCCAATGTCTCATGTGACACTCTTCATTTTTTGAGATTCAAACTATGCAACGACTAATATTATAAAATGTATTTTTTTCATCATATTAGAATGAGCAAAATTACATCTTATAGTACTCTTCGCATAGTTTTTGAATAACTAAATTTTAATTTCAAAATATAGAGTTGATCTAATTGAATTTAACTTTAAAGATTAGTCAAATTGACTCTCGTTAAGCGAAAAGTGTCATATAAATTGAGACGGAGAGATTACCAAATTTTCTTATTGGGTGGGTTAAAATGGGTATCAAGGATATGGATTAACTGAGTTTTATCTCAAAGAATAAGTTTTAATATGACATGACATATCGAATGGTTGTTTTTTACTTTTTTGAGTCAAATAGCAATAGATGAGTGCCTTTGTTGTCTGAGCGGGTCCATCGCTCAAGCACGTGTACGTGGTCGACATGTAATAAAGTGATAAGTAGAGTATCGTCATTCCCAACAAAGACTTGTAATTAACTATTCCTTCTTTGTTCTATAATAAATATATTGTGTGATATATGAGCATCTTTGTTCATTTGGTGATACACATCTAAAAATATGAAAAATTGTTATTTTAGTTCTCAATAAGTGAACCTGAGTACGATCTAAGTTTGTTGAATTCGTGTGATCATCTTCGTCGATTCTTCTCTGCCAAAAATTCTCATGATTTTTCTTAAAACATTTGGCCACTTTATTAAATAACTCTTTGCTCGAGGACAAGCAAATATTTAAGTGTATGGGATTTGATGGGAGAAAAATACCATATAAATAAAGTTGTTATCTAATTTAAGACTAATAATTTTACAAATGAGAAGATGTGTGGCAAAGAGATTTAAGTATTGAATTTTAAAAAAAAATCAAGACAAATAAAACAGAAAAAGAAAGGGAAAAGGGTAAAAAATATTCTTCTACTTTCTCTTATTAGCTAAGTTTGTCCTACGTTACAAGTTTCCTATGGATTATTTTAATTAGGTGGGTCATGTTGGGTTAAAAAAGAAAAATCGGGTAATTTTAAGTGAAATTGGGAAATTGAGGTTGATTTGGGGATTCCAACCAATTGAGGGCCAATTTTGTTAACTTCGGTAACAGCAGCAGTATAAATAAACCCAATTTGTAACGGGGGACAAACTTAGCTAATAAGAGAAAGTAGATGGTAGTTTTGACCCTTTTTCCAAAAAGAAAAACTGGGAAGAAAAGGAAAAGGGAAAATTAAGGCCCATGACCATTCGCTCATCTAGTTTAGAGAAATTAGCCTTCTTACCCGATTTAGCCCAATTAGTAAATTACTAGCAAACTACGCCTGTGCGATGCACGGCCCCAACATGATTAATTTGGTTACTCACTTTAGTTAGTCTTTATGGTTTATATATTTTGCAAATGATACCGCAATTCTCCTTAGTGAGTCTCCATTTTTTATTTCTTTTCCTCTTATTTTCCCCCTTAATTTCTCGATTATTGTTAAAATTTGTTTTATTTTAGTTATGTCTGCCTCTTTTTATATTTAGTAAGTTGATAATTGAAATATCCTACATGTCAGGTTTATAATCACAAGATTCAAAGGATATTTTATTATATTATACACATTTTTAATTTAGAATCACAAGATTCAAAAGTCTATCTTTATTTCTTAAACTCCGTGTCTAGTCAAACTTAGACACTTAAATTGAGACTGAGGGACTACATGCCAAATGAAGGAAATGAAAGGATAATTGAGACTTTGCGTTAGATCTAATTAACAAAGAAATTTGTAGAATAAACCCACCATAATTAATAGCAAAACTCTAATTTAAACGGGAAAAATTAAAAGAAATTATCAAATTCAGAGTACCAACTATATGAACCACCAAGCAGGCCAGAGAAAAATCAGATCAAGCGAGTGAAGACCAGAGAAGTAGAATAAAGGCTGAGAGACCACCAGAATAGTGAAGAAGAAAGGCATTACTCACTTTAGTTAGTCTTTATAGTTTGTATATTTTCCAAAGGATACCGCGATTCTCCTTAGTGAGTCTCCATATTTTGTTTCTTTTCCTCTTAGTTTTCCCCTTAATTTTTCAATTGTTGTTAAAATTTATCTTATTTTAGTTATGTCCGCCTCTTTTTATATTTGGTAATTTGACAATTCAAATATACTACATGTCAAGTTTATAATCACAAGATTCAAAGGATATTCTATTATATTATCCACATTTTTAATCTAGAACCACAAGATTTAAAAGTCTATCTTTATTTCTTAAACTCCGTGTCTAGTCAAACTTAGACACTTAAATTAGACAGAGGGACTACATGCCAAATGAAGGAAATGAAAGGATAATTGAAACACTACAGACACGAGGGGGTTTAAAAAGTAAACACACAAGAGGTAGAATTAATGTTAAACTTCTGAAATGTACACATGTTAGTCCCTGCTTAGAGTACAATTTCATGTGCTTTCTATGATAGAGTAATAAAATAAAGTGTAGAAGTAAAGAAATATGATAACGTAAAAGTGGAATACATGTGTACAGAGAATAGGTGACAAACCAAGTACCCCTTCCGTTCCAAAAAGATTATTTTAGTTCCAAGCCTTAGATATTTGTGTGGTTGTAAATCATCTCATAAAGTTAAATTGTTTCTAAATATAGAAAGTTGCCAATCTTTTTGGGACATACTAAAAAGGAAAGGAAGTGTCACGTCCCAAATCTGAATGGGACGGATCATGCTCTATATGCAACTACTATGAATTGTAACAGATTGTATGTCATAACTTTAGATACAAAAGGGAGACATAATGATTTCCGTACATATGTGCCTGAATACAAGTGCTGGGAAAGGGCCTCGAGCTACCCATAATCTCTAACATCAATGAAGAACCCTAGACTCGACTCAGCCCCAGTTAGAATTAGAGCGTATAACTTTTTCACTAAACATCTGTACTGCCTATCAAGATGGTCTGCCAACTTGTAAATCTGAATTTGCAATGTGGAAAAGAATAACAAATGGAGTGCCCCTGGCCAAGGGACGTCAGTACAGAAAGATTGTACTAAGTACTAAGGCAAACATGAAACATAGGTAAAGACATCAATCTAAAGAGGATAAGAAACAACCTGTACGTCTGAATATTTCTGTGAAGCATGAAATACATAATATCATGTATATGCATATGTGATCTTATGTCTCTGTACATCTGAAAGTGCCTCTGAGGGTGTATGATATGCATGCTTTCTTTCAAAAATTATATGCATATATCATAATTGTTAGTGCTGAGAAACGTACAGCCCGATCCATAAGTGTCAGTGTTATGGAATGTACAGCCCGATCCATATATCATATCATCCCGCGTTCGAGGTATCATCATAATCTACCTACTGTAGTGGTATGCACATCTACGTGCCTGCCCAGTCGACTACAGCGTTGTGCGGTGTGAGAAATAGTTGTACATAAATATAAATGCATGAAGGACTCATAAAGATGACATCTGAGCCTTACGGAGGGACGTAGAGTCGATAACCTCCGAATATCATTATGGATCTAACATCATCGATATCTCTTACCTCTACTGGATCTATGATCATGAGGTCAATTCAATAATCATAAGCATAAAACAATAACATTATCAAGAATCCAAAGAAACATAAGCTTTCTAAGAATGGAATCATTATGGATAACGCTCGTTTGTTCTTTCTCATATGATTCATGCCAAAAAGAATAAAAGGGATAGCCTTAACATACTTTATGCTCTTCTGATAGAGCTAAGGCCCTGGGGAACATATGACTCAACAATAATGAGAGGCTAATCATTTACGAGGAGTTGATAAACAACATCTCATGGAGGGAATAATTGTGTAGAAGTAGAAGACTTGTGACGCTCCATTCTTTGGAACTCATCTATAGAGAGAAACATATAATAGTACTTCGCATCGGAGAAGATGAATACGATCTAGACTTACACGGTAACATTTCTACAGACCTTATTATGATACTTTCAGAAACCATCCTCTAATATTCCGGTCCATCTTATTTTGGAAAGACTGTGGTCGACTACGTCAATGTGATTTATCTTAGAAGAATCTCAATACCCTCAATGGTGGAATTTGAATGCTTACGACACAATATTCTTCTTACATTATGCTCTACAACCCCTTATCAATCATCTAGAAACTATCGACAGTATGTCCATCTTAGACAGTGATCTATAATCCCTTTAGGCTACGTGCGACTTATCAATATCAATCCATTTAAGGAAGGGACTGTAATACTTTAAGGAGAACTTAGTGACTTGAACTAGGGAGTTATATGCTCGAATGATAAACTAAATCATGAACATAACGTATTTCTTTATTTAACTTATGGAGTTTATGACATGGATTTAATGTACTTCCATAAACTCTAGAACTCTTCAACGATACCTTTTGAACCTCATACATATAACTTAACTTCCATAAACCTTATGACTCGTCAACGATAGGCCAAAACTAATCATTTGATTCATCTTACTTTCAAATCAACATCCCATCAATTACCACCATAAACTGGCCATACAACTCGTCCTACACATCAATCTATTCCTCATTAGTGCTCCTTAGGAGCTATCAACAATGTTCACCTTAAATGATCCCTCTATACCCAATTCTGACCATAAAGAACTATCAACACCATTTATCTTAGCTAAAATCCTATAATTCCCTTAACCATACTTTAGAAACCATCAACATTATTCTACCTGATCACATTTTCATAACTTATCTTAAGGGACGCTCAACGACCCAACAACGGTCACCTGAGTATCATTAATCATGATTCATCTTACGCTACCCTCTATAACCTCTTAATTATTACATGACCATTAGCCATAGGGTGGCGTTCTTTCTAGCCAACACCCTACTGCCCCATTAATACAAGTCCTAGCTAACAATATGTTTTATATCATAATCTATAATCAATCAACAATCTCATGAAAGTTAACCATACAATTTACCTTAAGTAGTATTTCGTTATCCGTTTATGATCTTTAGGAGCTTCCACATGACTAGTCTTATTTAACTCTCTACATTTTAATAATGACCACTAGAACTACCAATATCCACCCATCTTACGCTACGTTCTACAGCTCCTTTTAATGACATTCCAGGAACTCTCAACACCCCTAGTCCTAAACGTGTTCTATGCCCCTTTTTGGATGATGTCTTGTAAACTCAACTTTGGGAGAGGGCCATTGGAGTGGAGTATCGATATCAAAACATATGACATATTCTAATTCAACTTATAAGACATATAACGTGGAAATGATACGCTTTCTTTTGAAACTCTGGACTTCATAATACATATGAGAGAACACCAACGAGATCTGCAAGCTATCAATATCATCCCATCTAAGGGGGAAACTCTACATCCATTTTGATAACTCAGAATTCGATTTCTAAGAGAAATACGCTTGAGTGCCAACTGATTATGGACATATAACATTTTTTAAGAAACTCATAAGACTTGTAACATGGAATCAATACACTATAAGCTCTAGACTTCATGGTCATATAAGCAACAATTAACACACGTCGTGCCGTAGTGGTGAGTCAAGGAATAGCCTCACGTACCTTTACTTTCTATCCATCAATGATAGCAATAGAACCAGCTCCTTTTGCACTTAAACTACAACAAGGAAAACAAGACTAGTATCAACAAGAGGAACACGCCAATTAGCTTATACACGACAAGCTCATTCTGCAAATGTTTTTACGGTGTTAGTCCAAGCCTATCTCCTTTTTAATCCTTTAAACACCCTTACTAACATGTGAACACAAGTCGAATAACACTTTCAACGCCTGCATACAATAAGGACAGTCCCAACATGCTATACAACACAACTAGCAACTCATTACATCAATCAACCTTCAACTTACCAACTAGTAGCAACTAAGCACATTTAAATCCTTAACTAACTCATCTCCAACATGCTAATATTTTCAGCACCTAAGTATAACAAGAACTGCCCCATCACATGCCACATAACACCTAACATATCAACACCAATTTCCTACACGTTCAGTTCCTCAACACACCAACTAGCCCCTAAACAACATAAGCAATCAAGAAACAACAAGCTTGTTCTACGATCCTGTTTCTTTTGCATTCCTCAAATTCAAAATAACAACAACAACTAACAATAGCCAACAAGTAAAAAAACAACAAGAGCAGCCCAAAAACTACATAACAAGCCCAACAACTCATCTATATCATTCAACCATCAACCCATGAACTTGTAACAACTAAAACACCTCTAAAACTTATACTAAATTATACATATGAAGAAGAATGAGGGACTTACCTTTACAGTGTCAAAACCAGCCTTAGCTTCATCTTATTTCAACTAGAAGAAACCTCCAATCCGACAACAAAGTGGAAGGAACAAGTTAAACATGTACTACAATCTCTCCGGAGGAAGAATCACTTCAAAGTGTTGAGCTATGGAGAGGAGGAGAGGGCTTTTTCTTGGTTGTTTCAATACATTAAGAAGAACACTTAAAATCCTAAATAGAATAAAATGATGGCTGCCTTATTTTTGTGATATAGAGAGAGAATTACCTTGAGTTATGGAGGAGGAAGAGATGGCTTCCATGGCTGCCATCTTAGCTTGAAGCTCAACTTAAAAGAGAGGAAAAGGACAGAATGTAGAGAGAGAAGAGAGGGAGAGCTGGCTGCTTTGTTCTGGAGAAATGAGATAAAATGATAATATTACAAGGGAACTTATCTATATATTTAGCCCATAAATGGGCCTAATCAGATTGGGCTTGGATCTACCCCACCTCAACTTTTTTTTCCCTTTTAATTTGGTCCTCTCATTTTAAGTAGGTGATGCACTTACTTGTTAATTACTTAATCTTGAAGGTTGCTGATTTTCTCTATACATGTGTATCATCCTCATTTAGTAGGTAGGACGTGAACCAAGTAAGACGAAAAATAAGTAGCTCAAGCAGGCAGGAGATGTAAAGGAGTAGCTTAAGCAAGTAGAACATGTAAGCACTTAGGACGTCTAAGCAAGTAGGACGTGTAAGGAAGTAGTTTAAGTAAATAGGACGTCTAAGCAAGTAGCTCGAGTAAGTAGGACGGGTAACTAGTAGCTCAAGCACATAAGGCGTTTAACAAATAGGTGAAACATACAGGTGACACATATAAGTGAAGTTAGTAAGTCGTCTTACCTTGTCCGACATCTCATTCGTTCATGAAAACTTATTCACTTTAACTAGACGTAACGTTCACACTTGGACCATAAGCAACTACTATAACCTTATTCCTCTATATTCAAGTAAGTTCATCGACTTCATCTTAGTCGTACACACATTGAGAAGTACGGGGTGTTACAGGAAGACAATCTTTTTAGACGGAGAGAGTAGTAGTACTTGTCAAATGAATTGGACCCACAACTGGATAAAAAGGAAAGAAACCAAGTACAATTGAAATAAGTCCAAATTTAGTGTACAACTCAGACAGTTTTTCATACAATTTGTTGTTGTTGTGTTCGTCCCTCTTGGACACTTATATATATTAGAAAAGAAAAATATTCAGCAAGAACGTGAAAAGTCAAAAGTGAACAAGCAAAAGTGCACCGAGAAAATAAATACATGTCAGAGAATTAAAATTGAAATGCATACATGTACAGAGGAGAATAAATATTTAGCTTTGAGTATTAATGAGACTCAAATGGTGTGGCTTGGTGTATAAAATGACATACATATGGTTTGCTGAAGAAGGAAGCACATACACGTGTGCGATAGCGATAAAATAGGCCCACCCATTTATTGTACAATTTAGGTAACATTTGGTACAACTTATTTCAGCAGTGTTCGTCCCACTTAGCCGCTTCTATATATTGGACTAGATTGCCTATGCCCGTGCTGCGCAAGGGCCCAACACTTCGGATTATAGTGTGCCTATGTATATGTAGTTGTGCCTATGTTCAAAATATGATTAATATAACATTGTAGTTTGTGCTCCGTATCTAAAACTTTATTATATTCGTGTTTGCTACAAAAATTTATTAATACTTTTTAAAAGAGAAGACTTGTTTAAAAGAAAACTATTTTCCCCTCTTTGAGATAAAATAATAGCAATATTTAAGCATGAGTTGATACTTTCAATTTTAATTCGATTAATTTAAAGGTGTAAAATACTTATTATTTTTAATCAAATTTTGATTTGGATAATTCTAATTCAAATTATTAAATTAATTTTATATGTTTAAAACGAAACAAAGTAGAAATTGATTTTCTATTTAAACGAAGAAATGCTATTTTTTAATTTTTGGTAAATATTCTCGGTTTAGCTCATTTTACTTGTCATGTTATCTTTTGCATGGTTTTTTAAGGAAACGTGAATTAGAATTATAATTTGACTAATTTACCTTATTCATCATTTGATCTTCATTTGATATTAATCTCTTTTCACATTTATTAGAGTAAGAATAAAAATAAAAAGGTAATTAAATTGTATCTTATTTTTTAAATATATATATATATATATATATATTTATTTATTTATTTTAGTAAACATAACAAATAAATGACATGGCGGAATAGCAAATACAACAATTAAATATTTTGAAGAAAAGTAATAACATGAGGTCCATTTTTTTGCTGTGCAATAATTTCATCTGCTCCCACTAATGGGTTAATATGCATGTGGCAATGAATCCACTATTATTGACTTGATGGGGATACTTTGGGAATTACATGAATATTGTTTGATTTTTTAATATATGGGGTGCACTTTTTTTTTTTTTGACGTTGCCTTTTTTTTTTAATATGGGGTCCACTTTTTTTTTCATGAGTTTGGAGAGGGTGGAGTTTACTTTTTTTTTCATGAGTTTGGAGAGGGTGGGGTCCACCTTATTTTTTTTAATATTGCTTGGCCTTTTTAGTGTGGGGTCCACTTTTTTTTTTTTTAAGAGTGACTGTCGACGAAGCATGGGTAAACCGATACTTCTATATAGTAGAAAAATAAAAATATAATAAAGTATTTCTATCTACTTTTTAGAAGAGTTGGTAATATAAAGTATAAAACGTCATTTTTTTGCCCTTCAATAAAAAAGTGGGTGGGACCACAAAGGATTTTTTTGCCCTTAAATAAAAAAGTGGGACCGAACACGGACGACGATCTTGCCTCTATAAACCGGCTCTTCTATATAGTAGTAATAGTAAAGTAATACATATAAATTTTTTTATCAAATTTTGATTTGGATAATTTTAATTCAAATTATTATATTAATTTTACATGTTTAAAATGAAACAAAGTAGAAATTTGATTTTCTATTTAAATGAAGAACTTCTATTTTTTAATTTTTAGTAAATATTTTTTGTTTAACTCATTTTACTTGTCATGTTATTTTTTACACGATTTTTTAAGGAAACGTCAATTAAAATTAGGATTTCACTAATTTACCTTATTAATTATTTGATCTCCACTTAATATTATTTTTTCTTTTATGACATTAATCTCTTTTCACATTTATTAGAGTAAGGAAAAAATGAAAAAGTAATTAAATTCTATCTTATTTTAATATATAAGTATTTTAAGTATGTTGTTGTACAATAATTTCATTTGCTCCCATTAATGGGTCGATACGCATGTGGCAATGAATCCATCATTATTGGTTTAATTGTTTGATTTTTTAATGTAGGATGCACTTTTTTTTTTTAACATTGTTTGTTTTTTTAATATGCGATTCACTTTTTTTTTAATATTGCTTGGTTTTGTTAATATAGGGTCCACTTTTTTTTTCCCGTGAGTTTGGAGGTGGTGGTTTTCACTTTTTTTTCTTCCCTTTTTTTTTTAAATACTGGTTGGTGTTTAATATGGGGCCTACATTTTTTCTAATATTAGTTGTTGTTTAATATATATGGGGCCCACAATTATTTTAAAAATAAATTGGAACGGGCGACGAAAAAGTTGAGCCAACCGGCTCTTCTATATAGTACAAATTTAATATATAAGTATTTTAAGTATGTTGCTGTACAATAATTTTATTTGCTCCCACTAATGGGTTGATACACATGTGGCAATGAATCCATCATTATTGATTTAATTGTTTGATTTTTTAATATAGGATGCACTTTTTTTTTTAACATTGTTTGTTTTTTTTAATATGGAATTTTTTTTTTTTTAATATTGCTTGATTTTATTAATATGGGGTTTACGTTTTTTTTCCCATGAGTTTGGAGGTGGTGGGTTCCACTTTTTGTTTTTTAATACTGGTTGGTGTTTAATATGGGGCCCACATTTTTTTTTAATATTAGTTGTTGTTTAATATATATGGGCCCCACATTTTTTTTTTCTAAATTGGAACGGACGACGAAAAGGTTGAGCCAACCGGCTCTTCTATATAGTACTAGATGGCCTATGCCCGTGCTGCGCACGGGCCCAACACTTCGAATTATAATGTATCTATGTATATGTAGTTGTGTTTATATATATACTATGTTCAAAATACGATTAATATAACATTGTAGTTTGTGCTCCGTATCTAGAACTTTATTTTATTCGTGTTTGCTACAAAAATTTATTAATACTTTTTAAAAGAGAAGACTAGTTTAAAAGGAAACTATTTTCCTCTCTTTGAGATAAAACAATAGCAATATTTAAGCATCAGTTGATACTTTCAATTTTAATTCGATTAATTTAAAGGTGTAAAATACTTATTATTTTTTATCAAATTTTGATTTAGATAATTTTAATTAAAATTATTAAATTAATTTTACATGTTTAAAACGAAACAAAGTAGAAATTGATTTTCTATTTAAACGAACAAATACTATTTTTAAATTTTTGGTAAATATTCTCGGTTTAGCTCATTTTACTTGTCATGTTATCTTTTGGATGGTTTTTTAACAAAACGTCGATTAGAATTATAATTTGACTAATTTACCTTATTCATTATTTGATCTCCATTTGATTTTTTTTTTTTTACGACATTAATCTCTTTTCACGTTTATTAGAGTAATTTCATTTGCTCGCACTAATGGATTGATACGCACGCGACAATGAATCCATCATTATTGACTTAATGAGATACTTTAGAAATTACATGAATATTGTTTGATTTTTTAATATGGGTGCACTTTTTTTTTTTGACATTATTAATTTGCACTATTTTTATGCATATATATATATATATATATATATATATATATATATATATACATACATACATACTATGTTAAAACACGATTAATATAACATTGTAGTTTGTACTATGTATCTAAAATTTTATTATATTAGTGTTTACTACGAATACAAAGTCTGCACTTTTTTTTTTACATTATTTTTTTAATAAGAGGTTCACTTTTTTTTTTTTATATTGCTTGATTTTGTTAATATGGGGTCCACTTTGTTTTTACCGTGAGTTTGGAGATGATGGGTTCCACTTTTTTTTTTTTTTTTATAATGCTTGATGTTGTTTAGTATGGAGTGCACTTTTTTTTGGGCAATTATTAGTTTGCACTATTTTTATGCATATATTAGTACTATATAGAAGCATGGGTTTGCACTATTTTTATGCATATAATATATATATATATATATATATATATACATACTATGTTCAAAACACGATTAATATAGCATTGTAATTTGTACTCCGTATCTAAAACTTTATTATATTAGTGTTTGCTACGAATACAAAGTCTGCACTTTTTTTTTTTGACATTGTTTTTTTTAATATGGAATTCACTTTTTTTTTATATTGCTTGATTTTGTCAATATTGGATACTATGTTCAAAACACGATTAATATAACATTGTAGTTTGTGCTCCGTATCTAAAACTTTATTATAGTAGTGTTTGCTATGAATACAAAATCTGCACTTTTTTTTTGACATTGTTTGTTTTTTTAATATGGAATTCACTTTTTTTTTTTATATTGCTTGATTTTGTTAATATGGAGTCCACTTTTTTTTTCCGTGAGTTTGGAGAGGGTGGGGTCCACTTTTGTTTTCATGAGTTTGGGGAGGGTGGGGTCCAGTTGTTTTTTTTTTTTTTTTAAGAGTGACTGTCGACGAAGCATGGGTAAACCGATGCTTCTATATAGTAGAAAAATAGAAATATAATAAAGTATTTCTATATACTTTTTAGAAGAGTTGGTAATATAAAGTATAAAACGTCATTTTTTTGCCCTTAAATAAAAAAGTAGGTGGGATCACAAAGGATTTTTTACTCTTAAATAAAAAAGTAGAATCGAATACGGACGACGATCTTCCCTCTATAAACCGGCTTCTATATAGTAGTAATAGTAAAGTAATACATATAAAACAAATTTATCAAATTTTGATTTGAATAATTCTAATTCAAATTATTATATTAATTTTACATGTTTAAGATGAAACGAAGTAGAAATTTGATTTTCTATTTAAATGAAGAACTTCTATTTTTTAATTTTTAGTAAATATTTTTTGTTTAACTCATTTTACTTGTCATGTTGTTTTTTACACGGGTTTTTAAGAAAACGTCAATTAAAATTATAATTTCACTAATTTATCTTATTAATTATTTGATCTCCATTTAATATTATTTTTTCTTTTATGACATTAATCTCTTTTCACATTTATTAGAGTAAGGAAAAAATGAAAAAGTAATTAGATTTTATCTTATTTTAAAATATAAGTATTTTAAGTATGTTGCTATACAATAATTTCATTTGGTTCCACTAATGGGTTGATACGCATGTGGCAATGAATCCATCATTATTGATTTAATTGTTTAATTTTCTAAGCACTTTTTTTAACACTGTTTGTTTTTTTAATATGAGATTCATTTTTTTTAATATTGCTTGATTTTGTTAATATGGGGTCTGCTTTTTTTTTCCCGTGAGTTTGGATGTGGTGAGTTCCACTTTTTGTTTTTAATACTGGTTGGTGTTTAATATGGGGCCATGAAGAACTTCTATTTTTTTAATTTTAGTAAATATTTTTGTTTAACTCATTTTACTTGTCATGTTGTTTTTTACACGATTTTTTAAGAAAACGTCAATTAGAATTATAATTTCACTAATTTAGCTTATTAATTATTTGATCTCCATTTAATATTATTTTTTCTTTTATGACATTAATCTCTTTTCACATTTATTAGAGTAAGGAAAAATAAAAAAGTAATTAAATTCTATCTTATTTTAATATATAAGTATTTTAAGTATGTTGCTATACAATAATTTCATTTGCTCCCAGTAATGGGTTGATACGCATGTGGCAATGAGTCCATCATTATTGATTTAATTGTTTCATTTTCTAAGCATTTGTTTTTTAACATTGTTTGTTTTATTGATATGGGATTCACATTTGTTTTTTAATATTGCTTGATTTTGTTAATATGGGGTCCACTTTTTTTTTTCCCGTGAGTTTGGATGTGGCGAGTTTCACTTTTTTTTCTTCCTTTTTTTTTTTATTGCTTGGTGTTATTTAGTAGGAGGCCCACCCTTTTTTTTAAAGGGAAAACGGACGATGAAGCATGGGTTTAAACCCATGCTTTATATAGTTTCTTCTTTTTTTTATTTTTATTTTTTATATTGCTTGGTGTCGTTTAGTATAGGGCCCACCCTTTTGGACATTATTAGTTTGCACTATTTCTATGCATATATATATATATATATATATATACATACATACTATATTCAAAACACGATTGATATAACATTGTAATTTGTGCTCCGTATCTAAAACTTTATTATATTAGTGTTTGCTAAGAATACAAAGTCTGCACTTTTTTTTTGACATTTTTTTTTTTTTTAATATGCGATTCATTTTCTTTTTATATATTGCTTGATTTTGTCAATGTGGATACTATGTTGAAAACACGATTAATATAACATTATAGTTTGTGCTCCGTATTTAAAACTTTATTATATTAGTGTTTGCTACGAATACGCATTGTGTTTAATATGGGGCCCGCAATTTTTTTTAACATTGTTTATTTTTTTAATATGGGATTCACTTTTTTTTAATATTGCTTGATTTTGTTAATATGAGGTCCACTTTTTTTTCCCGTGAGTTTGGATGTGGTGGGTTCGACTTTTTTTTTTAATACTGGATGATGTTTAATATGGGGCCCACAATTTATTTATTTTACAATTTTTTTTATTGGCCTGTTTAATATGGGGCCCAATTTTTTTTTTTATATATACTATGTTCAAAACACGATTGATATAACATTATAATTTGTGCTGCATATCTAAAAGTTTATTATATTAGTGTTTGTTAAGAATACAAAGTCTGCACTTTTTTTTTGACATTGTTTATTTTTTTAATATGGGATTCATTTTTTTTTGTTATATATTGCTTAATTTTGTCAATATGGATACCATGTTCAAAATACGATTAATATAACATTGTAGTTTGTGCTCCGTATTTAAAACTTTATTATATTACTGTTTGCTACGAATACGCATGGTGTTAATATGGGGCCCACATTTTTTTTAACATTGTTTGTTTTTTAAATATGGGATTTACTTTTTTTTTTCAATATTGCTTGATTTTGTTAATATGGGGTCCACTTTTGTTTTTCCGTAAGTTTGGATGTGGTGGGTTCCACTTTTTTTTTTTTATACTGGATGGTGTTTAATATGGGGCCCACAATTTTTTTTTATTATTAGTTGTTGTTTAATATATATAGGGCCCACAATTATTTTTTTTTACATTTTTTTTTATGGGCCTGTTTAATATGGGGCCCAAATTTATTTACTTTTTATTGGGGGGGGGGTCCACAAAGGACGACGAAAAAGAAGCACCAACCGGTGCTTCTTAATATTAGTAATATTATATTAATTTTACATGTTTAAAATAAAATAAAGTAGAAATTTGATTTTCTATTTAAATGAAAAACTTCTATTTTTTAATTTTTAGTAAGTATTTTTTATTTAACTCATTTTACTTGTCATGTTATTTTTTACACGGTTTTTTAAGAAAACGTCAATAAAATTATAATTTCACTAATTTACCTTATTAATTATTTGATGTCCACTTAATATTATTTTTTATTTTATGACATTAATCTCTTTTCACATTTATTAGAGTAAGGAAAAAATGAAAAAGTAATTAAATTCTATCTTATTTTAATATATAAGTATTTTAAGTATGTTGTTGTACAATAATTTCATTTGCTCCCACTAATGGGTTGATACGCATGTGACAATGAATCCATCATTATTGATTTAATTGTTTGATTTTTTAATATAGGATGCACTTTTTTTTTTTTTTAACATTGTTTGTTTTTTTAATATGGGATTCACTTTTTTTTTTAATATTGCTTGATTTTGTTAATATAGGGTCCACTTTTTTTTCCCGTGAGTTTGGAGGTGGTGGGTTCCACTTTTTTTTTTTTTTTTAATACTGGTTGGTGTTTAATATGGGGCCCACAATTTTTTTTTAAAATTGGAACGGACGACTAAAAAGTTGAGCCAACCGGCTCTTCTATATAGTACAAATTTAATATATAAATATTTTAAGTATGTTGCTGTATAATAATTTCATTTGTTCCGCTAATGGGTTGATACGCATGTGGCAATTAATCCATCATTATTGATTTAATTGTTTGATTTTTTAATATAGGATGCACTTTCTTTTAACATTGTTTATTTTTTTAATATGGGATTCACTTTTTTTTTTTAATATTGCTTGATTTTATTAATATGGGGTCCACTTTTTTTCCCATGAGTTTGGAGGTGGTGGGTTCCACTTTTTTTTTTTTTTTTTAATACTGGTTGGTGTTTAATATGAGACCCACATTTTTTTTAATATTAGTTGTTATTTAATATATATGAGGCTCACAATTTTTTTTTTAAATTGAAACAGACGACGAAAAAGTTGAGCCAACCGGCTCTTCTATATAATACTACATAGCCCATGCCCGTGCTGCGCATGGGCCCAACACTTCGGATTATAGTGTATCTATGTATATGTAGTTGTGTTTAGATAATGATAATATATATATATATATATATACTATGTTCAAAATACGATTAATATAACAATGTAGTTTGTGCTCCGTATCTAAACTTTATTTTATTCGTTTTTGCTACGAAAATTTATTAATACTTTTTAAAAGAGAAGACTTGTTTAAAAGGAAACTATTTTCCTCTCTTTGAGATAAAACAATAACAATATTTAAGCATCAGTTGATACTTTCTATCTACTTTTTAGAAGTGTTGGTAATATAAAGTATAAAACGTCATTTTTTTGCCCTTAAATAAAAAAGTGGGTGGGACCATAAACGATTTTTTTACTTTTAAAAAAAAAAGTAGGACCGAACACGGACGACGATCTTGCCTCTATAAACCGGCTCTTCTACATAGTAGTAATAGTAAAGTAATACGTATAATTGTTTTTTATCAAATTTTGATTTGAATAATTCTAATTCAAATTATTATATTAATTTTACATGTTTAAAATCGAACAAAGTAGAAATTTGATTTTCTATTTAAATGAAGAACTTCTATTTTTTAAGTTTTAGTAAATATTTTTTGTTTAACTTATTTTACTTGTCATGTTGTTTTTTACACGATTTTTTAAGGAAACGTCAATTAGAATTAGGATTTCACTAATTTACCTTATTAATTATTTGATCTTCATTTAATATTATTTTTTCTTTTATGACATTAATCTTTTTTCACATTTATTAGAGTAAGGAAAAAATTAAAAAGTAATTAAATTCTATCTTATTTTAATATATAAGTATTTTAAGTATGTTGTTGTACAATAATTTCATTTGCTCCCACTAATGGGTTAATATGCATGTGGCAATGAATCTATCATTATTGATTTAATTGTTTAATTTTTTAAGCGCTTTTTTTTTTGTTTTTTTTAACATTATTTGATTTTTTAATATGGGATTCATTTTTTTTAATAGTGCTTGATTTTGTTAATATGGGGTCTACTTTTTTTTCCCCGTGAGTTTGGATTTTGTTAATACTGGTTGGTGTTTAATATGGGGCCATGAAGAACTTCTATTTTTTAATTTTTAGTAAATATTTTTTGTTATGTTATTCTTTACACGGTTTTTAAGGAAACGTCAATTAGAATTATAATTTCACTAATTTAGCTTATTAATTATTTGATCTCCATTTAATATTATTTTTTATTTTATGACATTAATCTCTTTTCACATTTATTAGAGTAAGGAAAAAATAAAAAAGTAATTAAATTCTATCTTATTTTAATATATAAGTATTTTAAGTATGTTGCTGTACAATAATTTCATTTGCTCCCACTAATGGGTTGATACGCATGTGGTAATGAATCCATCATTATTGATTTAATTGTTTGATTTTCTAAGTATTTGTTTATTAACATTGTTTATTTTATTAATATGGGATTCACTTTTTTTTTTAATATTGCTTGATTCTGTTAATAGGGGTCCACTATTTTTTCCCGTGAGTTTGGATGTGGTGAGTTTCACTTTTTTTCCTTCCTTTTTTTTATTGCTCGGTGTTATTTAGTATAGGGCTCACCCTTTTTTTTAAGGGACAACGGACGATGAAGCATGGGTCTAAACCCATGCTTTATATAGTTTTTTTTTAATTTTTTATATTGCTTGGTTTTGTTTAGTATGGGGCCCACCTTTTTGGACATTATTAGTTTGCACTATTTCTATGCATATATATATATATATATATATATATATATATATATATATATATATATACTATGTTCAAAACACGATTGATATAACATTGTAATTTGTGTTCCGTATCTAAAACTTTATTATATTAGTGTTTGCTAAGAATACAAAGTCTGCACTTTTTTTTTTTTCATTATTTATTTTTTTAATATGGGATTCATTTTTTTTTTTATATATATATTGCTTGATTTTGTCAATGTGGGATACTATGTTCAAAACACGATTAATATAACATTATAGTTTGTGCTCCGTATTTAAAACTTTATTATATTAGTGTTTGCTACGAATACGCATGGTGTTTAATATGGGGCCCGCAATTTTTTTTTAACATTGTTTGTTTTTTTAATATGAGATTCACTTTTTTTTTTAATATTGCTTGATTTTGTTAATATGAGGTCCACTTTTTTTTCCCGTGAGTTTGGATGTGCTGGGTTCCACTTTTTTTTTTTTTTTAATACTGGTTGGTGTTTAATATTGGGTCAACAATTGTTTTTTTAATATTAGTTGTTGTTTAATATATATGGAGCCCACAATTTATTTTTTTACAATTTTGTTGTTTTAATGGGCCTGTTTAATATGGGGTCTACAATTTTTTTTTGAATATTAGTTGTTGTTTAATATATATGGGGCCCACAATTTTTTTTTTAATGGGCCTGTTTAATATGAGACCCAATTTTTTTTTCCAATATATTGCTTGATTTTGTCAATATGGGATACTATTATGAGAACACGATTAATATAATATTGTAGTTTGTGCTCCGTATTTAAAACTTTATTATATTAGTGTTTGCTACAAATACGAATGGTATTTAATATGGGGCCCATAATTTTTTTTAACATTATTTATTTTTTTAATATGAGATTCATTTTTTTTTAATATTGCTTGATTTTGTTAATATGGGGTCCACTTTTTTTTCCAGTGAGTTTGGATGTGATGGGTTCCACTTTTTTTTTTTAATACTGATTGGTGTTTAATATGAGGCCCATAAGTTTTTTTTAATATTAATTATTATTTAATATATACAAGGCCCATAATTTTTTTTTTATAATTTGTTTATGAGCCTATTTAATATGGAGCCTAAATTTTTTATTTTTTATTTTTTATGGAGGGGTTCATAACGGACGACGAAAAAAGAGCCCAGTGATTCTTAATAGTAGTAAAAAATACGTAGTTTTTCTTTAAAAACCTGGTCACTATTCCTTTTTTTCTCTCCCACGTGACTTTGTCTTGTCAATCAACCCCCTATGTCTCTCTTTGTTCTTCTTTCCAGATGTCCCTATCTCTCCCTCTCTATCTTATATCACTACAAAAAATGAATAACTTGCCGAGATTAAAACTTATAATTGGCAGAGGTTTTATCCTCTTCTACCAAAATTATTTCTTTTTTGCGTGTATTTCTCTCTTTCTTCTTTGTTTCTTTCTTTTTTTTCTCCTTCTTGCTACAACTCAAATTAAGGTCTTCAGTTCGAATAATAAGAATGGTCGAACGAATGTTTTATAAACTCCCATCTCAAAGAGGAAGAGCTGTCATATCTGAATGAAATAGGTTCAACAGAAAATTGTTGGATGACTTCTGTATCTTATTCTTGTTCTTTTTTTCTTGTTTGGTGATTAAGGTGTTAAAATGGAGGTGCAATGACGGTAGGATGGTGTTTTTGTAAGATAAATGTGCATGATACATGTATCTACACCGTTATACAACGTGTATACACTATTTATACAGTATAGATACATTACCAATAATGTGTATATGTATTGTATAGCAATGTACATTGATGTAGAAACATCTCTTATACATTATTATATAATGTTTATACATTTTATAATGGTGTTGGTAGTTTAATGACAATTTTTATGGTAATGAGTTGTGGAAGGCTGGTGATGTGTTCCTTTTTGTTTTTGATGAATTTCATACAGAAAAAAAGAAAATGAAATCCGATTAAGAGCGAGAAAGATGAAATTGAGAGAGACGACGATTGTCTTTTTTTGAATCTGAAATAGAATCATATTAATAGTGATAGTGATTTTGATTTTTTTAAGTGAGGATTTAGGTTGAAGCAAGGAGGAGCCATTGATGAGATAAGTACAGAAACAAAGTGAAGGAGTGGCGCTGTATTTTTTAGCATTAGGCTATAGTGACTGGAATTTATTTTTTTTGGGCTATAGCGGGTTAAAACTATTTGGGCATTTCGCAGAAATGCCTTTATTTCGGGGTGGTCTTTAATTTTTGCCCCTCAAATTGTTGGTCTTTAAATTTTTTCCTTCTCCTAAAATTTTTAGGTTTCGGGTTCGAACTTCCGCTCAATCAATTTTTTTTAAAAAAACATTGCAAGATAGAGCTTGGATTCGCAAGATAGAGTTTTGCCTGCGAAGACAGAGTTTTGAAGGCATACGGCGAACTCTACATTTAACTAACTAGCTACTTCCTTCTTTCATTTGGTTTCTTCCGAAGGTCTTCCTATTCTTTCCATGGTCTTGAGTTGGTAGGCTCCATGCAATGCTATCTTTAATTTCTGTACTTTCATGGATGTTGCAACATGGAAGCATATGTGTGGGTATTTGCAACAGTTAGGATGAATCGTCTGTTATACTTGCCTTATTTGCCTCTGAATCATCTTAGATACAAAAAGAGTAGCTGAATTCTAGAAAATTTGAGACTGGGCCAAAAGCTTAAGGTAGAGTTTGCCTTAAAGTAATAAAAATAAAAAATAAAAAAAATAACTACTTAGCTAGATTCTTGCAAACCTTTACCTTAAGATTTAATTTTTGCCCGAATAAATTTAATTTTGTTACAAACTTCTATCTTGCGATTTTTTTTTCTTAACTGATCTGGGGATCGAACCCAAAACTTCGGTGTATTCGACGAAGGACAAAATTTAAAGACACCAATTTGAGGGACAAAAATTAAAGACCAGTGCCTTCAAAGGACAATCCGCGTAAAACAAAGAAACAATTTTGTCTGGCGGTATATCTTTTTTAAGAATCCCAAAAGAAAAGGCCCTATACATTGTACACAAGCCCCCACTTAAAAGCAAGCAGGTCTCTACTAAAATGAAAACTTGTCGAAACATGATATTGCAATTTGCCGATTTAGAGAAAGAGGTGCAGTGAACTTACCATTTCAAGATCGAAGGCAAACTGCATCTATCGTAAGTCAATTTTAAATCAACTTGGACAATTGAGTGTTGGAACATGCAACTTGCCAAATTAAGAGAGGGGATAAAAAGTCATTTACATCTTTTGAGAATGTCTATAAATAGGACAACTTCTTTGGGCTGCGGAGGGGGGAACCGAATAGGAGAGCTGCAAAATACATTGTTTCATTGTTAATTTTTCCCTCTTCCATTATTTCTTCAAATTTAGTATTGGAAATATTTAGTTTATGCTTCTAATTAAATAGCGGAATTATCTTTCTTAACTATTTTTTATATTTAATGGACAAAGATATTTCTGTTAGAAGTAATAATTCCAATATAGAGAAATTATTCTTGTGTTAAAAAAATGATGAATCTCGATATTTCTATATAGTACTCCCTCCATATTGGCACTTATCGTATTTCGAGAGTCAAATTTCTTAATTTTGATCATATGTTCAACATAGAATCTTTAATTCTTTCGAAATAAAATTTACATATTTGGAAACTACATAAAAAGTAATATAAGTCACCATAATTAATTATTTAATATATTTAAAAGACATGAAAAAATTACGGTCAAAGAACAATTCGTTTTACTCTCGAAAAGCGAAAAGTGTCAATCTTTTTGGGACGGAGGGAGTAGTAATTTCTCAATTTCACGTGCTTAAGCTAAAGCTTTCTATTATATTATTATCCGCTTTACAGTTAGATGTAATTTAATTTGATAACGTATATCTATTGTGTACTACATGTTAACATATTGCTAATTCTGTAATTGAAAGAGGCGGAAGAAATAATATCGTTAACTGTGATATTGATAGATTGTTAACATTATTCATTGACATCTATCTCTTTTATGTTATAATTGATTCTAAACTTATCTGTAATCAGAGAGGTGAATAGTATTGTAATAATTAATTACAACAAGTAAGGTAACCGAAAGGGTTTACTAAAAAAAGTGTGTTTTAATTCAAACATATATTTCTGATTCTTTAATTTACTACTTTGACGATTAATTTATAAAACCGAAAGTTAATTATAATATTTCTAAGAATATGGCTAAGCAAAAAAGCTCGATTCGCATCATTATGTTTGATAAAAGATACGAGGGAAGCTCCAATAGAAAGATATTGAACCTTTTTCTTGAATCCTTGCTTTGAAAATGTTCTTCCATGAAATATTTCTAATCACGATAGGAAGGGAAAGACAAAATCAATATATATCATATATCTCATGAGTATAACCTGACTGTTTATTCTTATAAGTTGTAGAGATCAGTGTTTTAAAAGGCGTTTTCGGGGTGAGTCCCGGGGCTAGCCCTGGGGCGGGGCGTACCAAAAATGCTCCGGGGCGATGGGTCGGGGCGAAAGTCTCCAAAGGGGTATGCCCAGCAATTCGGGGCGTACGCCCAGGCGTTTGGGGTGAGTTTTTTTTGTTGGGGCGTAAGCCTAGAAAGCTTCTTCGAACTAAAACGAAATTTGTTAAATAAGTCCTTAATATAATGCCCAAATTCTCAAAAGTTAACATGTAATTACTCAAATGTTTTAAAAAGGAACTAAAACATTAAATTTAAAAGTCAAGACCTTTTTTTATTGCTAGAATGCCTAATATATATTCTTTTCCAATTATTTATCTTGTCTTCTACTATCTCAAAAAAGTAACGAGCAGTCACTTGTACTTGTAAGTAGCGTATAATAGATTGTTCAATTTAATTTTTTTGTGGGGGTGGAGCATATATATATTCTTTTTCAATTATTTATCTTGCCTTCTACTATCTCAAAAAAGTAACGAGCAGTCACTTGCACTTGTAAGTAAGGTATAATAGATTGTTCTAATTAGTTTTTTTTTTTGGAGGGGGGGGGGGGGTGTGGAGCATATATATATATATATATATATATATATATATATATATATATATCACTTATTTATAATTTTCTTTAATTTTTTACGCTATTTCACCTATTTAAAAGTATTTATTATAATTATATCATTTTATAAAATACTAAAAATTAAAACCCCGTGAGGCTTACGCTCCGTGTCTCGGGGCTTATGCCTCACTGAGACAGACGTAAAATGCCCCGCCTTACGCCCTCGCCTTTTAAAACACCGGTAGAGATATTGATCCGTGTCTAATGTATGTGACTGACATTATATGACCGAGAAGAGTATCTGAGATTTGATTTAATATATAGTACTCGCTTTACTAATGGTTGAATAACCTGAATACTTTATCTTATTCTTTGCACTCTCTTGATAATCATAATAATTGGTCTCCAACTATATAATCTCATTTTACGACTATGGCAAAGAAATCAAAGGCAAAAATGATTTTGTCACTTCATTATTATTCATTGAAAGAAAATGTTATTGCCCAAATCCAATGTACCATTGGCACATCGAATTTTGAGTCCGGAGCCTAAAGGGTATAAAAATACACGGTATAAACCAAAAGGGGTAGCCAAAAATTTACAGACCAAAACGGGTATAACGTGGAGCAGTCCACGTTATACCCCAAAATTTTTTTCCATTGTCAGATCACGGAAAAATTAAAAAAAATTAAAAATTAAAAGGTATAACGTGATGTATAACGTGGATCAGTCCACGTTATACCTTTCATTAATTTTTCCCCTAGCGTTTTACAAATAGTTTGTAAGACGTTGCCTCTATTTAAATCATATTCGGCTGTGTTTTCAATAAAAAAAAATTATTGATTTTTTTAATTTTTAAAGCATATAGTTAATTTCAGTGATTAACTCAAATAAATATTTTAACACATGCAATAATTAAATATGTGTTATATATGCGAACAGAAATAAAAAATAAAATATAAGTTAAATAAACGTCACACATTAACTGAGTAGTAAATGTTAAATTACATACTAACTATTAAACGGCACAAGACATGTTATATATTCTTGGAAGATTACATAAGGAAACAACAATCGTACAACTTAAGAAAAAATATAAAAACCAACAAGCAACAACAACTACTGATTTCTGTCGGGGCAGCGATTCTTGTTATGACCTGTTTGCTTGCACGTACTACACTTTCTAGTCATGCGAGCAGGAGCTATATCCATTTCATTCCTCCTTCTAGTTGTAGTCCGCGCTCCTGAAGTTCGCTCGTATTCAGTGTTTGCAATTAAACTGAAGGGAGAAGGTGGCCAATATGCCTCATCACCCAACGGTGAAAAATTTCCACTGTACGTTTGCTTGTAAAACCTGCAACTGTAGTACTTGCTAACATAGGTCTTTGGTTGAATTCCGCGGATATCACAAAATTTAATTGCATGTGAACATGGCATATGGTAGTTTCTCCACTTCCCACACGAACACTTTTTCCCTTCGGCAGAGACTTTATGGATATTTTCGCTCTTACCTTCGTGTGCAAATGTCAGAATCTCAAAGACCCCTTCAGTTGCATTGTATTGCTGCATGTCAGTATGCTTTAGGGACCTCTCCCAGTATTCATCACACTTCTTTTCAACAGCGCGCGGCCAAAACTTTTTATCCGCAATCAACAAATCAGCAAGGGTGCTTCTCTCAACAAACCGATCAACAAGATTTTTAAACGTATAACGGACCATGGCAGTAACGGGCAATCCACGAGCTTTCTTCAATAAACCGTTGTAAGACTCGAAGACATTCGTTATCATAGCCCCCCACCTATGACCGTTGTCCTTATGCAATGTCCATTTCTCCTCCGGAGGAGCTTTTAACCACAGATGCGCTGGAGGTGACATTGTTTTGATTTGTTCCATCCTCATTTTATACTTTTTCTTCTGGTGCTCTGTAACCGCCAACCACATTAGCTTCTCAAGGTCACTGCTGAGGAACTTTTTATTGAAGTTGTTTTTCAAATGCCGAACGCAAAACCTATGGTGTGTGGATGGTGGTTGTAACCAATCATGTGTTTGGACACATTGCAAGATGCCCTGATGACGGTCAGAAATAAGTCCAATTCCTTGTCTCTCACGAACAATATGTCTCCACAACAACACAAGGAACCACGTTCAGGACTCAAAGCTCTCACGTGCAACAATAGCATATGCAAGTGGAAAAATGTTATTGTTCACATCAATTCCAACAGCAATTAGCAGTTTCATCTCATACTTACCGTACAGATGAGTACCGTCTATTGAGATGACAGGCCTGCAACTTTTGAATCCATTGATGCTTGGTTTATAAGCCCAGAACAGAAACTTGAAGATGTGTTCACCTTGCATTGTAGTTGATTGGTGCTCCCACTCAACAACGGTCCCCGGATTGAAATATTTTAAGGCAGCCATGTATCGGGGCAATGTCTTGAAAAAGGTTTCAAAATCACCAAATACCATTACAAAATCACCAAATACGCCCCTTTTGTGCTTTTCTATAACTAGGAGTAAATGTATGCAATCCTTTTATTTTTTGCTGAACTGACTTAATACTGATGTATGGATCGACCATAATATATGGTATCAACGTAGTAGCAATTAGGTGACTGTTCAAATTGGAATGATCCTTTCTGTAATCATTCGTGAGACAACTGTGGTGGAGAACTGCTTTGCCTGCCTTCCACATACCACTTAAAATTTCTCTAAAACGGATCATCCACTCACATCCCAACATATGACGCTTGCAAATAACCCTCCAAAATTTACCTTTGGACTGATCACAAATGAACTCTTTCTTTTCTTTGAGACAATATTGTCTCACTGCGCCTTTCATTTCCTGCTTGTTCTGAAATAACATACCTAATTGCATAATACAAGGAAAATTATCAACCCCTTAAAAATGGGCCAACAAATAAAAAGAATATTCATTGCCACCATACTAACCTGATCTGATAAATTCAAGTTTTTTACATTCCCAAAGTGCAGATCGAACTGGACCCTCATCTCTCATGAAAGCAAAATCATCCGGGCCTTCTTCTGTGTTATCCAAATATTGTCTACGTAAAATCGGACAGCATCTCCCCTGTAACAAGGACTTCCTCCAATACCATATACCAACACAAACAACCAAAGCAACCAAGACAAAACACCACATAACAACCACAAGTCTCTAAATACTTTGAATTAAAAGCTAACCTGTGGCTCTAAAGTTTGTACATCCGGCACAGGAATGTGTGAGGATCCAACATCAAATGCCATGGGAGACTATGCAAAATAAATAATATAGACACATAAGGTAGCCATTACATTAATGAAATTAAACAAGATACAAGCTATTTGAGTGGTTAGAATACTCACGTCGGTAAAACTCAGTCTCCTCCCAATTGAAGAGCTCTGTCCAGTGAATGCAGGTAAAGGCCCCTCAGTCATCCCATAAGAGCTGCTTGTCTGAACACCAAACTGTCGGGCCATAACTGCGAGGCTAATAAGCTCAGACGATGCGAATGCCTGAAAAGGCCCTTCACTTCTGATTACCGCTGGTGATTGGACCTCAGGAGCAGACGTCGATGAGCTGGACATAAAATCTATTATTGGGTAATATGCATCATCAGCTGCAGGCATCGTTGAGCTGGACATAGTTTGATCAAAACGAACCTCTTCCTCATCAACCAATTGGTGATCCACGGGACCTCGACCCCGTCTGTTACCTGATTGGCGTCCTCTACCACGCGCCTCAGGTCTTGGTACATTAGGACGTTGATGACGAGGCACTTGCACAGTAGGCGGCTCAACATACTCCGCCGGTGGTGTATAATTGGGAGCGAAACTCAACATCGTCCCCAGAGAGGCAGCAGCCATGGACTCTGTATTAATGTGGCTAAACATCTCTGCTATTTCCTTCACTTCATTAGACTTGGTTAGATCTTGGATAGTCTGCTGAGCCAACCTGTACGATTCTTGATGTCTTAAAGCCTAAAAAAAATAAAAAAAAATTACAAGATTTGATAGTGGTCTAAGACACATATAAAGACATCAAACATCTAATGGAATGTAATGTACGTACTGGTGCCTCATGCCTGCCTGCCATGTGTTAGTATCCTCTATCCACATTATGCGCAGGATTTCCTATGAAAGTGTGCGAGTGACGTCGATACCAACAAAAATACTCTGATAATGACTCTGGGTCTTGAGTTTCATACTCCGCCAGAATTACCCTTTGTCGACGATTTTCCCACAAAAAGTCCGTTTGTGTAAAATTTTGTTGATCCTCCACTGTTATAGCATACCACTTATCACGTTTGTAATGAAAAGGATCAATCTCAGCACATGGTCTCGGAATATGTTGCTTCCTACCGAACTGTCTGAGAATGCGGTCTACCATGTGCCACTCTCGATAGATCCCACAAATAAGGGGAACCTGCGCCATCCAAATAACTCGGCCACGCAGACACCACTTAGGGAGTCCTTTAATGATGGTTTCTGAATAAGGTTGCCACACAAACTACGATAGAAAGAACATAAAATTACATGATAATAAAATAAATAAATTACACATAAGCGTAACTATTATATCAAAACGCCATTAACAACCATAATTATGATAAAATACCTGACCATCTGTTAGGTTGTCCAATACATCCCTACATATGGGTAGCACAACACGTGCCTCATTTTCGCGAGCTTTACGATGAGTCCACTTTCGTGCAAGAGCCGTGTGTGGCTGAAGGGCCCTGGGTGGTGGCTGCATCGGTATAATTCGCTCCTAAGCCCAAGCCTATGTTAAAAAATTAAAATAAATACATAAAAACCTTATAACTATCAAATAGGACAACCAAATAAAATTGTATAATTTTAAAGGTCACGTACCTGTAATAAGGAAATGAATCCACACACATCCTTGGCTTTCCTCAACGAAGCGCGGCATAAACAAGTATACAAATATGATAATGCAGCCGCTCCCCAAGCTTGTCTACTCATTGCTCTAAGGTCACGCATGTCAAGCAAATAGTCTAAATTAAGTAAGTCACTGGACTTATCCGGAAATATCGTGCCGCCACAAAGCCATAGCAAGTACAACCTAACCCGCTGTTGCACATCAATTTCTGGGGTCTGATCTGTAATGTCATCTAAGCCTCTAATATATTCAATTAATTTATTTAATTCTAACCTACTAACACCATTAAAACAATCCAGACCGGGTGCCCAACCAGTAAGCTCATGGATCAATTGTTTCCACCCAACAATACTTATATTTCTAGCATTAAGATCATTCAAGGGATTACCATCAACAACCATGCCAAACATGAGCTCAATATCTTGTAATGTGATGGTCGCCTCACCCGTACGCAGATAAAAGGTGTGCGTTTCAGGACGCCATCTCTCTATAAGTGCAGTGATGACTGTCTAATCATATGATACACATCCTACCTCTACTACTCCCCTAAATCCACACAGGCCAAAGTAGTCAAGGATGCGAGGATGAAAAGGATGACGCCTCACGTGCTTCCAAAATTCGGTATCCGCGCGGCGTGGAAACAGGCATCCGGTCGGTCCTCTCAAGGCACCATCCCACACAGCCTGTGATCGATGCTTCTCCTGAAGTGTTAACACATCGTACACTTCTGGCCCCGGATGTACGCATACCCGTAGAAACTCCATACCTTAGATAAAAAAAAATGAAGTCTAGATCAAGCTATTTGGAGTAACTTACTATTAAAAAAAATATATTATTCCAATTTTAGCAGAATAAATATGCACTGGCTAGATAAAGCCAACTTCCATACGCCTTATTTAGAAACCACTGATAGTGGACCACATTAATACCTATAAGGTATAGACAAAATAATTGTCCACCCACTTAGACTTAGGTCCCATATAATAAAGCATTATCATGACATTTTAAGTATCTTTTTTTTTGGGCTACTGAGGCATCAATTAAGTTTCACTTTTCTGGCTATATAAATATCTCATTAAAGGTACAATGAAAAAAAATTAGTTATTCAGATCTTTTATATAACAATCCACAAAAATAACAGTAGCATAACAACAAATTCCTTCAAAAGTGCTACTAAACAAATCGGACCTTTTATATAATAATGCTTCTAACAATCATATCTTAAGTTCAAATTGTTCAAATTAAAATAACACAAACATATATCTTATACGTATTAAAATAACACAAATAAAAAATAACAATTAAGATATATAAGACAAACAGATATCTACATCTACTATAAATATACAATATTATATGACTTAGAAAAAATACCTTAATTTAAATAGCAACAAAAGATAAAGATGAAGAAGTTGCTCCAAAAATTAGACTGTAATGCAGGGTTTACAAATATATGTTGTAAAATGTGGACTGATCCACGTTATACAAAATTATTTGTATAACGTGGATCAGTCCACGTTTTACAATATATATTTGTGAAACGTGGTACGTGGATCAGTCCACGTTATACCTTATAATTTATTTATTTTTAATTTTTCCATGATCTGACAATGGAAAAAAAAAATTGGGGTATAACGTGGACTGCTCCACGTTATACCAGTTTCGGTCTGTAAATTTTTGGCTACCCCCTTTTGGTTTATACCGTGTATTTTTATACCCTTTAGGCTCCTCGAATTTTGATGGAAAATTGAGTATATTCTTTGTCCACATGCTTTAGGATCAAACAACGTGTGACTCATGCACCATTTTCTGGATATTGTTACATTTTTTATTTTATTTTTCAACTTCAAAAAGTTCTTTAATTTCAACCAAACACAAGTTCAACAGTTTCTCTGTTCTTCTTTGAAAAGGCAATCAACTATTGTAAATATTAGTAACTATTTTGAAAGATTACATTCCTTCAGACACACTTGGGTGACTCATATTTCCTAAAACTATTTACAACGATATTCAGCTCTTTTAACTTTTTAATTTTGAGGTTCTTGTAATAATAAAGATTAGAAAGGTTTGTCATCGGCCAATCATCAATTCGCAGGTTCCTTATTAGCTTTAATAATCCGAGCATGAGCACTTCTATGAAACTTCAAATCCGAAAGGCTCAAACAGGCCTTCACATTCATGGAAAATGCAAATCTCTTGTTCAGGACTGG
Organism: Lycium barbarum; assembly: GCF_019175385.1. Classification (NCBI taxonomy): domain Eukaryota; kingdom Viridiplantae; phylum Streptophyta; class Magnoliopsida; order Solanales; family Solanaceae; genus Lycium; species Lycium barbarum. Next base: position 31,725,971 of record NC_083340.1, read on the forward strand.
AATATCTGAGAATAAACGTGTTATTGTTGTGACATAATTGTTACTACAATAAACCAGTAAAGCTTCTAACATAATTGTTGCAATAAATCGGTAAAGCTTCTCTAAACCAAGAAATTACACCCAATGACCTTGAAAACGGGTGATCTTAAACTTTATCCCCACTTGCCTAAGGGCAAAGATTCAATGTCAAAAGTATAGGTAATTGGACAAGACTTGCTAAACTTGAAGTTGTACAAACGGGGCCAAAATTCAAGACCATCATTTCCAGTCCGTTCTAGTATACAACAACATACCCATGTTGGATCCCACGGTGTGGGGTTTGGGAAGGGTTAAGTGTACGCAGACCTTACCCCTAGTCCATTCTAGTATATCACCTCTAAATCACCCTTTTTCTTAAAGATAATGGCTTGGAGAGCCAAGTAGACCCTATTAGGTAGAGAACATATGTAGGATTCTAGTAGGAACTAACAATCCTTTCTAATATACTCTAAAGGAATTCTCAGAAAAGTGTATATTACAAAGGGAAAATTTATCATATTAAAACTTTTAGAAATGCCAATAGGTAGAGTTAAAAAATTGTTATACCACAATAGAACACTGTTGTGAAGTCAAATCTGCGGGGAAGTCCCCGGAATTATTCCTTAAAACATTTTACTCCTAAAAAGAGCATCAAATATAACCAGTTTCTGGGACACAGTATTAAATGAAGCCGTAATGCAAACTAATACTCAGTCAATTTTTTACTGCTGTCATTAGCATCAAGCCGAACCAACAGTTTCACCTTCATTTCCCCATGATGTGTTTTCTGTGAAGTGAAAGGGGAATATGCTACACTGACATTCCATGGAAAACCACACCTAAGCTATTTCGATTAGTTTCCAAAGCCATCAAGATGATATCAAAATTTACAACAATGAGGACACCTTCCACGTTCAAATTTTGCCAGCAAAGATCCAACACAAACGAATCAATTGACTTGCCAGTCGGTGAGATTCTCGGTCTTGCTGACCCTGGAAAAGTTAACCCAACTTGGATAAGTCACTTTGGACTTGTGATTGCAAGCTTCTCCTGAGAAAATCCGACAACTTTGAAGTGGCAGCACGTCCTCGCTCCAAACACCGAATGTAGTCATCAACTGAATACAGAAAACAAATCACTATCAAGAAATAAAACAACACCACCACAACAACAACATACCTAGTAATGTCACACAAGTGGGGTCTGGAGAGGGTGGGGGGTACGTACACCTTACCCCTACCTTTGTGGGGTAGAGGGGCTGTTTTTGATAGACCCTTGGCTCAAGAAAATTGTTTTCTAGAACAGGTTTGAAAGAAATGCAAGAGTCAAAAGCCATAATGAAAATATTGAAGAAAGAAAGTACATACAGTAAAAATAGTAAAGATAACCAAAGTAAAAGACTCTTTAAGGAACAAAAGCCAACATGAATTCCCACTAAAGTATCTACTTTATCAAAAATGATGTCCAATTGCTGCAAGAGAAAACTGCTAGCAACTGTAGGCCAAAGGTTACAACGGTCCCACATTCTCATACTTATTACAACTATCATCTTACATTAAAAAAGCCGAAAAGGGATGAGGCTCCGAAATGCCTATATAACATTGAAAGTGATTGGTTTTAACTCTAATCCAGATACCATGCAATGTGAAAATGGAGAGTCAGATGGCAGGGAGGGCGACAAATTCAAGAGGAGGTTAAGGGGAAGCAACATACGTCTACCACATTCAAATTTAACAGATCTTATGTTGCTTTTCAGATGGAAAGAAATCACCCATCTGTCTTGCTTAATTCGAACACTGGTCTCCCATGATATTTATTCCAACCCCATAGACCACTAGACATCCTTCAATCTACGTAACTCAAATTCTTATATTTTCGACTTACATATTTTTATGTTTATGCTTTATGCTTTCAACACTTACGGAAACGACAACCCTCCAAAATAAAACTGGAGTGACAGTGGTGTTCTGTTTCAGGTGAGTCTTCTACTTGGACTAAACTCCTGCTGGAGAGTATAGACATCTATGGCTCTTACAACTAAACCTTATCCTATTTTCTCCAAAATTGAATTGCTTTATTGCAAGTACAACTTAGTGAAAGCAAGTAGTAAAACTTATAATTTTTGTAAAAGAAAATGCAAAGTTCAAACAAAATTTTGTTTGCAATATTTTGCATGTAATTTTACAAGTACCTTCTTGGTGCTTCATTAATAAAAGTTACTTTCCTGTTCAACATAAAAGCTAACCTTTTTGGCGTTAAAAGTGTTTTAGCTTTACACAGAAGCTGAGGAGAAGGATAAGCAGTGCATGTTGATATCCCCATAGTGAAATTCTTTTTAGAAAAATTAAACATTAAGTGGCAAACTAGGATCAAACACACAATATCAAGTAACATGTTTGTTTCATTGTTTCAAACAAGGGTATAAAAGATAGAAAAGTTAGGAGGTTTGCCAAAACCTGAGGTATCTAAGCCAGTATTTCTATTTAAACCTGTAAAAAGAAAAGAACAAATTCCCTTGGCAAACAAGACAAGAAAAACACTAATGGTATCACTAGAGTGTCATGATGATAACGAGCTACAACATATCATCATTTCAAATGCATCCCGATTGCGACCTCCCAAACTTCTTTTGTATCTAGATTGAACCACAAAATTAAGAGCAATTGTGAAACATCAGCTGTTCCATACTGGTACAACTTTGATGTTATAACAATCTCAGCAGTTAAAGGAATTTCTACGAGATATTGTCATAATGACATTAGGAATGTAAGTACATAGATCACTTACCCGACATTACACCATGCGTAAAAGATGTTATAAGCCCATGTTCCATGAGTTCACCTCTCACTTTCAATGATTCTTCAGGAAGCACAGATAATGTTGAGTTCGGGAAAACTAGATACACAAACGCCTTCATTTTCTGTTATCATAACGTAAGCAAATTATACAACAGAATTATTGCATGAGCACAAGATAGTTAAGAATGCCAAAAAAGCTTACTGAATTACATAAAAGACTAAACGAAAACAACCTGCTCTTCTAGCTTGCTAGGGTCCAGTAGAATATGTCCACTCTCTGCTAGACAACAACATATTGCAACTACAGAAAAAAATAACCCTCCATCATTTCATCTTTCCTCATATAAATGCATTAAGTAAATCATTAAATAATGATACTTCATCGCAATATAGCACGTGGAAGATTAGTACCAGCAAGGTGCTTCAAAGGAATTCCAGCATCCACAAGGGCAGCACATAATGCATTTATGGCACATGGAAGAAGCTTAGGAAAAATGCAGTCAAGGAAGTTTCTTGACTAACGAGCAAATCAAGGTTGAAGAATTATCTTAACATCAGTAATTTGCAGAATTCAATCTCATGATAGATGAGATAGCGGCGGTTCCCTTAAAAAAAAAGATTGGTTAGTTTGCTTAGTTTCTTCAAAATGGTTTTCTCATGGTCACATAATATTCTCTTAACTGGAAGTAGTTCCTAAAAATTTCAACATAGTAGATATTACAAAAGCAAAAAATGAAACCTTAAAGAAAGTTACGACTTCTGGAGGGTAGGCATACTCTGTCCTCTCGCTACCCCTACTCTCAAGTGCCTTACAATATCAATAAACTATGTTAAGTTGTCCCACATTGGCTTTGGGATGTGCACTTCATATGGTCTTGAGCAATTATGACCTCATGAGCTAGCTTTTGAGATTGAGTTAGTCTCAACGTCCATTTCTTCAACATGGTATCAAAATCAAACTCGTCCTAGTTCATGGCTAACCCGATGTTGGGTCCCCATATTATGTTGTCCACACTTAAGTTGGCAGGACCAGATGTGTGGGAGGAAAGGGGGTTAAATTGTTCCACATCAGTTGTGGGACGTGGATTTGATATCTTTTATATGGTCTTGAACAATCCTCACCTTATGAGCTAACTTTTGGGGTTGAACTAGGCCCAAGATCCATTTCCTTAAAACTATACACACCAATTGTCTTAAAAATGATCGACTCTTGAAAATATAGTCAGCATTCTAATGTGAAGCTAGATTCTTGGAGCACTATTAAGAAACTGAAAAGTAAATTCTGAAAATCAAGAGGAACCAAACAAGGGATGATCAAAATCAAAGATTAATTACAATTCGAAACGCAACCGAAGTAAATTCACAGGTGTAGATCATCAAGAAGCACCTAATCCAAGGCATTTAGGACAGCAAAATGTTTGTAAGTAATCATCTATAATAAATCAACAATATGCTCATTCCTTTAGTAATTTGATGGTTTAATCGTTTATTCAAATTGATGAGAGCTCTCTTCCCGTTATCCCTGAGCACTCTCAGATACCAAGGTGTAGATCATCTAAATTGTAGCAAGAGAAGGAGTTCCATAACTAAGGATACAGCTCCATCATCGTTGACAACCTGCATCAAAACTTAACTACTTAAGTTCGGTTGGAGCTATCATTATGATCAAAACAAATATATATAAAAGAATACTAACAAAATGACAATGCATAGAAATTCCCCAAAGGCCAAAACTACTTTTATGTCAGAAACCTAGTTTAACCAACCCAACTGTCTTAGATAGGCATAAATGTAATGTTCATCAATGCATACACTGCACTCTAATATCATAGTATACTGATGTGAATACTTTTTAGCCCCCAAAATGAAGTAGCTATGACGTGTGCTTCAGCTTTCATGCTTAATTGAGTAAATAACGAAACAAAGTGAAAAGACAGAGAAATGAACATGAAATAAAATCCATACCATCTATGTAAACATAGATTTTTAAAATTCCTACTCCATGCTTGGGCTCTAGTGACTGCAACATAATCATTGCCATCTAGGTCATTATGTCTTCATAACTAAGTGCCATATCCTCCTAATATGCATTGTACTATGCTCTTCAAATCACATACTAGTTTCCTTTTGGCACACCTTGAGTTTCTGGTTTGTATATAGGTAACTTTTGCCAAGAACCATGTCTTATTGTAGGGTCTCTACTTTTTGGTATATTGCTTGTATACGGGGATTTACGCAGTCGCAACGGAAATATTTACCTTATCAAAAAAAAAAAAAAAAAACTGTCCGAAATTTCAGTACTTCTTTAGAAAGTTTATTGCCTTCAAAGTTTATTGCCTTCCGACTTCCTTCAAGAACTATAGTGTTCGTAAACATGTAAGAGCTGTAAGTTGGAGTGTTAATAGTTTTTCCTTCAAGAACAAATTCAAGTTCTCCGTCCAGATTACAGCTACGGTACAAAGCTAACAACTCATCCACCACCAGAATGAAGACCTATACCCCATACATACTACAACAACAACAATCCCTAACTAGTTGGAGTCGGCTATCTGAATACTCACTATTCATCTCGCTCCATTTGTACAAGTTTAATTCCAGTGTTTAACAGTTTAGGTTGTCTTACAATAGAAGTTCTTTACATTTCTACTGACATACAAATATCTAACAATTAAATAGTTGGCAAAACCGACTGGTAATCATCTTAATTGCTGCAGCTAAGGTTCACAAATGCCATGAAATGAAGTTCCTCTTTACTTTTAGACTGTCTCACCTGAATGATAATTGACGTGGTGGTATTTGGATGAACATTCAAAACACAAATGCTTTGCACGGTCCTCTTCAAAATCATCTCATACTCCTTCTCCGCTTTACCTAAACACAAAGTGATTGAGATTACAAAAGGAGAAACTTCTATTGAGATCATGCCCCATTAATACAATCCAAATGCCGAGGAGGTTTGTAAAACCAATACCACAATCATCAGACTTATAATGCAACATAAGAGAGGAACACCAAGCAATATGTGAATGAAAATATCAAATACTGTAATTCCCTTTTTATCAATTAGTAACAAGAAAGTGCATGAAAAGGCCAACTTACAAAATTCAATAGAAGTAGCGTCAAGCATTTGAAGTAACCTTGGCTGTGTATTTTAAGCAATTAAGAGATAATACAAAAGTAACCTTTCTGGATAATATTTGATATACCCGTCAGTTTAGAAATAAGGAAATGCATTTTAGGAAACTCACCACTCTGCCCCGTTTTTGGCTTCCAAATGACTTCAAAACATGCCTTTTCTGGGTTCTCGTTCTTCTTTGTGCCAGCCTTTGGTCCATAAACAGCGGCAAGAACTTTTGTCTCCCCTATACAAGTAGAATAAACCCATCTCAAGAATCTAGGAAATCTAACATTAAATGAAACAACTAAAGGCAACTCCAACAACACAAGAGTAATATAGTAACCCTGAGAGATTATATACAAATGCTTTTAGGATAATATTTTTTTTGTTCACATACCAAACACAAGAAAATAAGTAAGTACACTTATTTTCCATGGAAAAACATTTTCCTTCATACCAAACACACCCTCTGTAACACCAATAGAATTTCTTTTTCACTCCCTATGTCCAATGGCGGATCCAGGATTTTCACCGAGGGGGTTGGAAATATAAAAATGTGGTGCCTATGATTTGAACTTGGAACCTCATGGTAAATTTTGAACCCCTAAACCACTGAACCAACATCTTCTCTTGTGTTTAGGGTATTCAAAATCTATCTATATATATATACATACATAAAAAATATCTTATATATGCCTTGTAATTTTTTGCTGAGGGTGTTAGGGTGAGCACACTTGGAGGGCCCTAGACCCGCCCGTTCCTGTGTCTCACTTTAAGCGTGGTAAATTAACCTTAGAGGTCAAATTAACCATCCTGATACTGATATTCTACCTGCCTACTTAAAGATTTGGCAGACGAAAGTATAAAATTATCGAAGTGGGTCTAAAATGCTAACAAGGAAAGTGTTAAATTTACGACAAGAAATCCATATTTAAAATGTATGTAGAACGAAATAAGTACCTTGAGACCAACTAGCAGAGCCATGAGGACGATTAAGAAGGTTACGAGTGCAAGCCAATGGCCTCAGTTGATTCGCTTTTCGCCCATCTTCTCTATCCATACCTCTTCAGGGTTTAAGCTAGGGTTTATGGGGTTGTAGTTACCACTAGCACCAAAGTTTAATTTAAGAGAAAATGATTTTTGTCCTTAATGCATGATTTTCATCCTAAATCCTAAACATATGGTAAATGTCAAAATCCCACTTCCTAAATTTTGACGGAGAATGATCAGAGTCAGCGTCAGTGGGGCCGCTTATGGGGTAAAGATTTCAACGGCCTAAGCCTGTCAAGTGGGCAGCCCGGCCCGGGTCAATGGGGCCGACGGGCGATTGGGGGAACCATGAAGGGGCGATGGGCCGCACGAGGTCCTGGGCCTTGTAGGCCGGCCCATGTGCAAGCCCGGGTTTTAGCCCATCAGGGCACCAACACGATTATTTTTTTTTATTTTTTATAATTAGTGCTACTAAATCTGATTTAATATTTTAAATCATAAGTTAAATAGACTTAAAAAAAAAAAAAAAAGGTACACAAGCAATAGAACAAAACTATTTGTAAATGATAAAACTTTAAACAATCATAACTTTATGCTAGTTTATTCTATTTATGTGATTTTTAAAATTTTATGTAATTTTTCAAGATCTATATGGACGAACAACCATAAGATGATTATTTGGCCAAGCCAATTTTGAGAAAGACCGTCTTTATCCCATTCAACTAACATTTTTCTCCAAATTGGTACGATATTTTAATCTTTTGATCGATAAATTGTTATGCAAAAAGGCAGAGCTTAATATTAAAATGGTTTCCCATAACTTATGTCAATGACCAGGCAAATAATTAGAAATTTTAAAACTTTCATAAGTTGTGCATGCATCATGGTAAAGGAAATTTCATATCTGAAAATCATAAACATTTAGCTTAATTAGTACTTGTATACGATAAAAACCGAAGCAATTTGTACTTGGTAAGAACTGGGGTAAAGTTTAAAGCCGTCTGGTATGAGATCGAGGAAATATAAGGTCGTTGACCATCGATGGGAATGAGGATCGAGGGGTCATGAGTTCATTCAACTCAGCGTCAAAACCAAGGGTATGTTGATAGGCACAGAAAACCCAAGCCTGAAGCGAACACACTCAACATAGGCTCGGAGAATCCGTTATGGGATAGGCCACGTGTCATTTGACCGTTCCACCATTTGCGCTGACAACAGTACGAGTGTCAGACCATACGGACGCCGCCTTATCCATTTTAGGGTTTTTTCTAGACAGGCCTTTCTTAGATTGTACTAAGGCCTATCTATTTTTAGCTATAAATAGGGATGTACCCCCTTCTTTTTTATATTAGCTTTTCATTATTCTTCACACTTGTAATCAGAAAAGGTGATAGCGGAATCTTCTTAAGTGATTGGCTCGGTTAAAGAAAATATTTCCAAACCGGACCAGTTCTCAGAGCTTACAAACTTGGCTTCTTAGGTTTTCTTTACTATTATTTATCAATATATTACCATTTACTTGTTATTGTCTTACGCTGTAAATTAATCTAACCACATATCCTATCAACCACTTACAAATTTAATTATTATTCATTTTTTAGGGTAAACAGTTTGGCGCCCACCGTGGGGCATAGGATAATAGTGGTGATTTAATTTGCTACTCCCTCTTTCACTTGTTCTTTGAAAATTTGTGTTTCAGATACGTTCGAGATGGTAAGCAGTTGTCAATCCGGACACGTGAACAACAGCAAAATAGTGGCTGAAAATGAAAACAACATCGAATTGCCAAACCCGAATGCACCCCCTGCTGACCCGCCCAACCCAAATGCTGTCAACTTGACTGAAGGCCTTAACCAGAATACCGTCAACCAGGATAATGCCGCCCTTCCGGCCACAGATTCTTTGAATAGTAATAATTCAACTACTTTGCTTCGGGCGCAAGCCCGAAAGATGCCGGATGTTGCGGATGAAATTAGCTTACGTTTGATATTTGAAATGTTGCAGGAACAACAGATCGTTATAACTCAGCTCCTAAACAAAGACAACAAAGCAGCATCGGCAAAGCCAAACCCGACTACCGAACCAAGGAGAGAGGAGGCCCGGATAATCAAGAGGGACAACGGATCCGGGGCTGGTACATCTACCGAGGCCTTGAAAATGCTTGACATATTAGCTAAACGAATCGAATCAACTGAAAAAAAGATGGACACGTATAACTCTCGAGTGGATCAAATCTAGGGGGCACCTCCAATCTTGAAAGGAGCAGACTCGAAGAGATATATCGAAAGGTCCTTTCCTCCGAGTGCAGCCCTGAAGCTGATCCCGAAGAGGTTCAAAATGCCCAATATCCCGAAGTATGATGGGACGACAGACCCACAGAAGCATGTGACTTCGTATACTTGTGCCATAAAAGGCAATGACGTGGAAGAAGATGAAATTGAATCAGTGTTGTTGAAAAAGTTTGATGAAATGTTGCCTAAAGGGGCACTGACTTGGTACGATCGTCTGCCCGAGCATTCCGTCACTTTTTTTGAGATGCTCACAGATGCGTTTATCAAAGCCCATACCGGAGCCAAGAAGATACAAGCAAGGAAAGCAGATAACGAGCTACTCTGAGATAACGAGCTACTCTGAGAGTTCGTGAACAGGTTCCAAAGGGAACGAATGGAGCTCCCTCCGGTCCCAGAGGAGTGGGCAGCTCAAGGCTTTATTAAGGGCCTCAACCCACGAATCTCAGCTGTCTCGTTCAAATTAAAGGAAAATTTGTTGGAATATGAGGCAGTAACTTGGGCCGATGTCCATTACAGGTACGAATCCAAGATTCGGGTAAAGGATGATCAACTTGAATTTTCTCCCGGTCTGACAAGTAGAAGTAATAATTCTAAGAGACCGAGAAGGAATTTCGAACCTGAGATAAGGTCATCAAAGGATAGGTATCGACCGTATGCTCAACCGGAGAGATCCAGTTTTAGGTAGGATAAGGGAAGAAGCGGCTCCGGTCATCCTTCGAGTAGAGGTGATAACGAGCTGATCGCGGATCAAGCAGTCGAGGCTTGCTGTTTAGAGGTGACGTTGATGGGTCAGCCAACAATGGGGATATTCCGAGGTTATCAGAGTACAACTTTAACATTAACGCGACATATTTTGTCTCGGCTATTGGCCATATCAAGGATGCCAGTTGGCCGAGACCATTAAGATCTGATCCAGCTCAAAGAGATCCAAGCATGATGTGTGAGTATCATGGGACTCATTGCCATAGAACCGAAGACTATCGCCAATTGAGAGAAGAGGTGGCTCGGTTGTTAAAAAACGATCACCTTCGTGAATTCTTGAGCGAGCGAGCCAAAAGACACTATAAAGGTAGGGGAAATCACAAACAGGTCGAGCCCTTGGAGCCACAACACGTGATCAATATGATAATTGGAGGAACGGATAGACCACAAGGACCGATGATAAAGAGAACAAAGGTTTTAATTGTACGAGAAAAGCGAACCAGGGATTACGTGCCGGAGGGATCTACTTCCTTCAACGATGAGGATGCAGAAGGCATCATTCAACCACACAATGATGTGTTGGTAATTTCTATCCTTACTTTTAAATATCAAGTTAAATGTATTTTGATTGACCCAGGTAGTTCGGCCAACATTATCCGATAGAGAGTAGTAGAACAATTGAGGTTGTTGGACCAAATTTTTCCGACAGCTCGGGTTCTCAGCGGATTCAATATGGCAAGCGAAACTACTAAGGGAGAAATATCTTTTCCTGTCAACATCCATGGGAATATTCAGCAAACTGTGGTCTATGTCATCGAGGGAGAGATGGAGTATAATGCGTTACTCGGCAGACCGTGGATTCATAGCATGAGGGCAGTACCGTCGACATTGCATCAGATGTTGAAATTCCCAACCTCGGAAGGGATAAAGACAGTCCGTGGTGAACAACCCACATCAAGGGAGATGTTCGCGGTCGAAAAAGCGCTCTCATTCTGAAGGAACCGGTCCAAAAAGTCGTTGAATCAACCAAAGGCAAAAATACTAAATAGCAATTAAAGAATGCAAGCTCGGATGAAGAATAGGAAGAGACGAGCCTGAACTTCGAAGAAGATGATTTCGGTGTACCCAGACTGTTCGTATTACCGGGCGATTCGGAGGCAACCAAGTCTACCATAGAGGAATTGGAACAGGTTATCTTGTTCGTACACTTGCCGATAGAAAGGTATACCTAGGCACGGGGTTAACCTCGGAGCTCAGGCGCAAATTAATTAAATTTCTTCAAGCTAATGCTGATTGTTTTGCTTGGTCCCCATTATTTAGACATGATAGGTGTGCCACCGGAGGTGACGACATATAAGCTCAGCCTCAATAAAATATTTCCTCCGATCAAACAGAAGAGAAGACCGATAGCCGAATTAAAGCATGCCTTCGTCAAAAGAAGACGTAACAAAACTTTTAAAAATAAGTTCTATGCGGGAGGTTAAATACCCGGACTGGTTAGCTAATGTCGTCGTTATGCCAAAAAAAGGTAATAAATTTAGAATGTGTGTTGACTATAAAGATCTGAACAAAGCATGCCCGAAGGATTCATTCTCTATGCCTCACATTGATCGAATGATCGATGCGACGGCCGGACATGAGATATTAAGTTTTCTTGATGCTTACTCCGGGTACAACCAGATTCGGATGGACAAGGAGGATCAAGAGAAAACTTCTTTTATAACCCGATATGGGACTTATTACTACAATGTAATGTCGTTTGGATTAAAAAATGCCGGAGCAACTTACCAACGCTTAGTTAACCGAATGTTCAAAGAACAAATAGGCAAGACAATGGAGGTTTATATTGATGACATGTTAGTTAAGTCCCTGGAAACAGAGGACCATTTAAAGCATTTGCAGGATACCTTCGATATACTTAGCAAGTAAAACATGAAGCTGAATCCGGAGAAGTGTGCTTTAGAGTTAGATCAGGTAAGTTTTTGGGATTCATGGTGTCGAACTGGGGGATTGAAATCAACTCGGACAAAATCAAAGCCACTGAAGACATCGAAGTTATTACACCCCGTAGTTTGGGTACATTAAGATTCGCTAGGTGGTAGTTGTACTATTGCGGGCGTGGGGTTATAGTTGAGGATATACGAGGCTATAGATATGTTCATTTTATGATTATCAGGGTTAAGTTCATATATTAGGTCATGGAAGGGTTGGAGGACAAGGAAATCAGGGAGATTAAGTTTCCGGAACCCTGGAGGAAAGTTAGATGAGACTCGGTACGGTAACTTTGGTCTGACTTGGAGAAAGGATATCTTTTAGTATATTATAAGTTTTGAAGTGAAACAAAAGCCTAAAGTGAAGTTCGGGAAGTCTAGTTTCCAATGCAACAAACCGCGCGTCAATCGAACATCGGAATCAAACGTTATGCGCGTTTTAAGATCGGCTATCAGGGCAGGAAATTAACCCTGCGCGAACGCGCCAGAAGGTGGCACAAACGTGCAGGGCAAGACCCTGTAACTCAGCGCGAACGCGCAACTTGGCAGCGTAATCGCGCTGAGCAAAATTTAAGTCGGTCTAGGCAGAACCTGAAGCGTTATATAAAGGGGTTACCGCCTTGTTTCTTCAGCCCAAACACCCCAAACTCTCTCTAATATTCTGGAAATTTCCCCCAAATTCCTAACACCAAATTTAAGCCTAAACCAGGTATAATTCCCGAATTTCGGTCCAGATAGCGTATAGTTGCGATTATAAATTGTATAGCGACGCGTTTCGGCTTAAGTTCAAGGTGGGGGAGTGAAGATATAGCATATTATCGGGAGAAAGGTATGAATCTCTTATTATTAATGTTAATCTTGGTTTATTTACGGAGATAGGGCCGTTTAATAGTTATAAAATGATTTTTGTTGGTGGAAAAATGGCATAAACACTATATGGAATGTTTGTGGAGTATTTTGGTATTGAGAATATTATGGGTGATGTTGGTATTGTTGTTGGTTGTTGAATTGAGGTTTTGAGCTAGACATATAAACAGGGGAGATGCTGTCCGATTTTCAGCAGAATATAAAATAGTTTAATTTGAAGGCTTAGCTCAAATATGCGACAATGCGTCTAACGATAGTGTGAATCCTCTCGAATGTAGATTTACGAGCTCAGACGGATAAGCGTAGCTAATAGGAGGTCGAACAGGTATGTTAAAGCTAGTCCCCTTCTTTCCAAAGGCATGACTCATTTTCTGATAATCCATAAATGTTTTCCTAAATGTCTGTATTTGCCAAACTAGAGGTTTATGATTCTGTAAGCTCTTATGACGACAATGATGGTCATATTTTTACAATGATAACGATGATGTCAAAGATGAGTTTCAAATTATTAAAAATATATGTTTCAAACCTTTTATTTATTTATAAAATTAAGATAAAATTAATTAAATCTTTTTCATCTTACCCTTAGTATTAAATGTTTTAAAAATAAGTCAATATTGATTAGAATGTATTTATTGAAGAGAAATGGGGATAAGGTAATAAAATACATCTTTTATTTATGATTTCTTTAGGGGTGTGCAAAAGGAAAAGTGACCAAGTAATATGGGACGGAGGAAGTAGTATTTGAAATTAATTTGGAAAAAGGTGTTCGAAAATTAAAGTTATATCTGGATATGAATTTTATTTGAAAAATGTTAAAGTTTTGTAGAAAAAGATACTTTACCAAACTTGTAAAATTAACTAAAATAATATAGCTAAACAGTAATTCGATTCTTTTTTGACAAAAACAAAATAATTATATGTCCAAACGGGAACGAAAATAACAGCACGTCAAATATGTAGAGATTGTTGCAAGCTCTAACAACTTGCCATATCTAAGCAAAATCCCAAGAAGAGAAAAAGAGAACAAATCCAATTTAAGAATCAATTAATTAAGGAAAGAAAATAAATTACAGTAGCATTTACGCCAAATATCGTGTCTATCACAAACGACACCACCTTTCTTCAGAAAATTCATTCTCCAATTCTCTTGAAATTCCAAAACTCCTAAAGAAACCAAAAAACACTCTTGACTTAAGGAGGACGTGTGGCATTCATTAAGTAATTAATACTTGGAAAGAATTAAAGCAGTGGCCGGAATCTAGCCTCTTGCATGGCTTTACACACTTCTTTATTCAACAACTTCATGTATTTCTTGATATTCATGGAGGAAAAATAACAAGATACAGAGGGAAACTCTTGTTCTAAGTAGCATCATATATTAGAGGTAATTCTTCAAATTTGGGATTTAGATAGAGAGGTTATTTATTTAACTTATTTAGTAAGGACTTATATTGTAAATTCTAATAATTTTACTGCTATTTTTGTCATGTGCTAATCATTTTTCTTTTTAGCAGCTTTGCCAGCCAAAATTTATGCGGACTTGCCGCAAGAAACTTCAGACTTGCTGAACAATAGGTCACCACACTTTTTTCTTCTAGGGTAAGCTGTGCATGTGGTATTTATAGTTGTGGAATAGAGTTTTAATACAAGTGGAATACAATCTTAACCTATATATAACAATTATTACCTTTGTCTTTTTCTTTCTTTTCTTCTTTTTTGTTCTTCAATGTGTATGTTGAGTTTGTTATTGAATCCTAATTGTCCCTGCCATGTTGGGTTTTTTTTTTTTTTTCTTTCCTTAAAATTTATTAAGTAGTACTAACTGCAATTGAACTCATGGAAGCCTGATTATGCAGCTCAACCATTTTTTTGTCTGGAAATCTTGGTTTAATCTAAAGAATTGTCAATTTTTTCTTTGAAATTTCTCTGTGAATCTTTTTGGTTTTGATTATGCCTTTTGTTATGTCCAGTGGTTCAATCAAGATTCAAGTGATTGGCAAGGATAATAATTAGGCTATGGCCTTTGGGAAATTTGCAGGAGCTTTTAGATGACCATTGTATTAATGTATTTGGCAAGTGGTAAATTCAAGAAATAGAAATTATGGGTTCTGATTTCCATCTATTTTTATGCCGGGCTGAGACCAGGAGAGTATTATGGGTAATGGGAGGTGTGTTTGCATTTTCTATACTAGTTCAACAATATTTTGAACTTCCATATGGAAACTTTATAGGGTCCCTATTTTCTGGTGTAAATTCCAATAGAACGAACAACGTTAATACACAATTCAACTTTACTGTGGGATTCGATGGGAAAATGAAGAGAAACGACTCTATTTTTCCGATTAAGCCAAATGACAGTTCTGGAGTGGAATTGCTGAAACCAAACAGGGACTTAGCTCCAGAGAGAGCTAAGGAATTTGAGAATATATTCAAAGGGAAGAATGAAAATGCAGCCCCGATGTTGGAAGAACAAAGTAAAGACGATATTGCCCCTCTAGCCTCCAACGTCTCATTACCGCCAATGATTTCACTAGCTCCATCTGTTTCACCTAGACATGTTGACGATAATTCGATAGTTATGCATAGTTCTGATAATCCTGGTGGGGCCACAACTACTCAGAATAATGAAGTAGTTGCATTTGTCCCTTTAAAGTCGAATGCTGCAGTACAGACGATGAATTCACCAGCTCCCTCTGTTTCACTTAGACATATTGACGATAATTCGACTACTGCTCCAAATAAAGCAACAGAGCTATTAAGAAATGATCTTGCCTTGTCAGGGAACGCTTCCACTTTGAACAAAGCTCTTGCTGTTCACGATAATTTGACTACTCTGGCTAGTTCTCATACACCCTATGGTGCCAAAACTCCTTCTGTGAAGGAAGCATCGGATAAGCCAGTGAAAGGTGTAGTGTCAATATCTGAAATGACTAATATGTTGCTTTGGAGTCATCACCCCTCGAACCTTCTAACGGTATGTCTAGGTAATATGTTAAGATATGGGAAAGCTAATTCGTTGAAGGAAATCATTGCTAATTCCTTTTGCGTATTGAATTCTGCCAGAATCCGAAGTGGTCTTCAGCCAGTGATGAAGAATTGCTCAGTGCAAAATCACAGATTGAAAGTGCAGCTAACAGTATCGGTGATCTTGGCCTACATGCACCAGTTTATCACAATGTTTCAAAGTTTATAAGGTACACTTAGTTGTTGGTATTTGTCTTGCAAATCAATTTGTTCATCTACTAAAATTGTCATAAAAAGACAAACTCTATTAATTGCTACCATATCAAAATTTGGCTCATAACTTGTCTAGTATATGCAAGCATCATTTATGAGCTGCATACTGCATAATCTGCTTTCGCTTGCATTATTTCATTTCCATATCGCTTTAAATCTCTTATCCGAATCTCTTAACCTTATCTGACTTCTTTTTATGCTTTTATTGAGCCGGGGGTCTTTCGGAAACAGCCGTCCTACCTTGGTAGGAGTCAGGTCTGCGTACACTCAACCCTCCCCAGACCCCATGATGTGGGATTTCACTGGGTTGTTGTTGTTGTTGTTGTTGTATACTGCATAATCTGCTTGATCATTCCATGTATAGACACCAATTTCTGACAAACGTTACTTTTAGTTATTTACTTGCATATTTGAAAAGGATAAAATTAGTTATAGAACATATAGTATCCAGTCCCCAAGACTCTATTGTCAGGATAAAATAAATTGGCTTTTGCTGGTTCGGATGAATCTCGAGATAGCAGTATGTTTAAAAGATTTTATTCATCAAATGCAGGAGCTATGAGTTAATGGAACGGAATCTCAAGGTTTACATCTACAGGGAAGGCAAGAGACCCGTATTCCATCAATCAAGGCTCACGGGCATCTATGCTTCAGAAGGTTGGTTCATGAAGCAGTTAAAAGCTAGCCAGCACTTCCTCACCAATGACCCAAACAAAGCACACCTGTTTTACTTGCCGTTTAGTTCTCAAATTTTGGAAGAAGTGCTATATGTGCCTGGTTCTCACAGCTTCACTAATTTAAAAGCATATTTGAAAAACTATGTTGATTTGATCAAGGGAAGATATCCGTTTTGGAACAGAACACAAGGAGCTGACCATTTTCTTGTTGCTTGCCACGACTGGGTATGCTATAACAAGTTCTTATTATCATCTATGTTCAATCTATTTCTCTATGTAGGATTATACAGTCAAACCTCTCTATAAAAGCATCGTTTGTTCCAATAATTTTTGGCTGCTATAGCGAAATGTTCCAAAGAAAGTCGGTTGTAGCGACTGGGCTGCTATAACATGAAAGTCGGTTCCAAAGAAACTAGTCCATTTAGTGAAATGTTGTTATAGAAATTGACTGTTATAGAGAGGTCTGACTGTATGTCGTGTGCAAGTTTCACTTTGATGGGAGAATAAGGAGTTGTGTATGGCTATGAAGTGTCTTTCTCTTCTTTTATCTTAGGCCCCAGAAGAAACTAGGTGTGAGATGGCCAATTGCATAAAGTCTTTATGCAATGCTGATTTGAAAGAAGGATTCAAGTTAGGCAAGGATGCTTCTCTACCTGAAACGAACATTGGCTCAGCTGATCCATCGAGAAGCCTTGGAGGCAAACGTCCTAGCCAACGAAAATTTCTTGCTTTCTTCGCTGGCAGTATGCATGGTTATGTCCGTCCTATTCTTTTAAAGCACTGGCAAAACAAAGATCCAAACATGAAAATCTTTGGCCGGATGCGCAAGACTGACTACATCCACCACATGAAGAGCAGCAAGTACTGTATATGCGCAAGGGGTTATGAAGTCAACAGTCCACGAGTCGTGGAGGCTGTTTCCTACGAATGTGTTCCTGTGATCATATCTGACAACTTCGTACCACCATTTTTGGAGACATTGAATTGGGAATCCTTTGCTGTTTTCGTCCTAGAGAAGGACATTCCAAATCTGAAGTCTATACTCGAATCGATCTCGCTGAGAAGATATCTGAAACTGTATAACAATGTGATCAAGGTACAACAACATTTCCTTTGGCATCCTGAACCTGTAAAATATGATATGTTCCACATGATACTTCATTCTATTTGGTACAATAGAGTTTTCCAGATTGCATCCTAGTTTTGGATCTTTTTATGGTCTTGTAGCTTTGGGAAGGAAAGAAGAGAACAAGAATCTAGCACATTATTTCGATTGATTGGAAAATGCTATTCCATTATAATATAGTTTGTACAACATTTGGCGGTCGTCTGGTTTACATATTAATCAATAATTATACGGGGATTATGATTATTAGGGGGATGATTAATGATGACAAAATTGTTAATGTCGTGATTTTTTTTATTTTTTTTAATTTAACAGTCGTGATGATTTATAATTACGAGGGTGATATTTTTGTCTTTAACTAATTTATTGCATTTATCGTTTGTACACGTGTTGTTCCTTTACATTCTATCCCGCATATAAATAAATAAATTCTCTTATGACTTAATGCAGATATTATTTAATACCGCCTACTAAATGTTATAGTAGTATAGTATTAGTTATGGCGGCTATTATTTTTCTTATGTGGTTAATCAAACATTGTATTATTTTTTGCCTATGTCAATACAATCCACCAAGTCGGTATTTAGACTAACAAAGCTTCTCACTACAATTCCCAACTATATTAAAGTTTTCTTATAGTAGTTGAACATGTGTCAGATAAAATGATTCTACAGCAGTAATAATGAAAGGAAACAGCTCAATGGTTTTCTTCATGGATATCAAAAGAATTTCACTATTTGAGTATAATGCAATTGAGGTTTTGGGGTGGAACTTTAAGAGTCCGGAACCAAAATGCCCCAAAAAAACTATTTTGAACCAAAATATCTCAACAAAAAAAATGTGACAAAAGTACCTTTAGCGCAGTAATTTACTGCGCTAAAGCACTTCACGGAGACAGCTCCGTTAAGTGCTATAGCGCAGTATTTTACTGCGCTATACAAATCTTTCTCTCACCTATAGCGCAGTAAAATACTGTGCTATAGGACTCCGCTTTAAACCATCGGGTTCCACCCTGGTCCCTCCAGTGGTAAAAAAAAAAAAAAAGTTGAAAACGCCATTGGAGGCGAAACCGAGGTGGTCCCCACATCCAAAAACGTCATTTTCTATTAAATTTCGTCCGGAAAGTTTAGATTCTCGGTATATTCAAGTCAAGGAGCAAGATTCTAAGTTCGAATTTTGGGAAAAAGTGGCGTGCAACTCGATTAAAATAACTCTACAAAAAATCTTCGATTAAGATTTTCTACTATGAACTTTTGTTATATACATTATATTCTAAGCATGTTTAACATTTAATCCTTGCTATTTTCCAAAAAAAAAAATCAACTTTTTTTGTTCTTGTTCGGACTGGGCAGTGGCTTTTGCCACTGTTGCGATTTTTTTTTTGTTTAATTCATTATTTGTTAAATGTTTATGAATTGTTAATTTGTTAAATGTTTATGAATTGTTAATTTGTTATATGTTTATGAGTTGTTAATTTGTTAATTATTTATGAATTGTTAATGAATTATTATTTTGTTAATTGATTATTTGTTAAATATTGATTATGAATTTATTAGTTGTTAAATATTGTTTATGAATTGAAAGAAGTTGATTGGTAATGAATTATTATGTTGTTAATACTTTGTTTGGATGATTGTTATGTATTGTTTTGACATTTATCGTATTGTGTTGTATTGTATAGGACCAAATCAGTGATTACATAAAATAGGACCTTTCGTCGTTACATAACAATAAAATTAAAGTAACAATCAAAGCAAACATTGTATTTAAACTAACAACATAATATAATACAATAGGTAACAACCATCCAAACAAGTTGTAAATGATTATGAAATGTTAATCTATATAATTTTAAAAGCGTGAATATATATGTTAAATAAAAAAAGATTATCTTAAAAAGAATAGTTAAAGTTCTTCTTTTCATAAATACATAAGCTAACGAAAAAAATATAAAGTTTGTAGGAAAATATGTGGTCGACGAATATACTCTTTTAGTTTAATTTTATCGTAGTTGTGTTGGCTATTTGGTCAACTAAAAATATATCACATATTCTTTTTTTTTTTTTTTTTTTTTTTTTTTTTTTTATATCACATATTCAAAATAGAGTTCCAAACAAATATTACTGCTGAATTTCGATTCCCAAACTAATTAACTTAACAAGTATTTTCCATCACATAATTCAAAGGTAATTAACTTAAAAATTTTTGCCATCACATATGTGTCCTTACTATCACATATTAAATTTACTGCATATCCCATGTTAATTATTCACAAGATATAATACTACATAATTCACATATTCCCTACAAATTATTAATTAGTTAATATAATTTATCTTTCATTTCAAGAATAATGACTAATTTAGTTTGTACAGACCGGACTCTTTCATGGATCCGAATGTTCCTCCTGGACCCGATGTTCCCCCAGCGCCCGATGCTCACCCGGGACCCGCTGATAGATCAGTATTGTCTTTGCAAGACAATCATAGGTCAGAGTTATTATAGGCCGGTACTATAGGGATATCTACTAGGCTCCGTCCCCGTAGGCTGCAGAGAGTGTGGACTCTTTTACGCGAGCACCCCCCACACCCTGGCATGTTGGAGATATTGTTTCGGGACGGCATCTACCGTTGCGTGTGCGTTGGTCGGGTACAACATGATTGGGCGCTCATCACGGCCATGGTTGAGCGGTGGAGGCCAGAGACACATACCTTCCATCTTCGCACTGGTGAGGCTACAATTACACTTTAGGATGTGGAGGTCCTCTTTGGATTGCGGGTAGATGGAGAGCCACTACACACTCGGTACTAGCCTCCTCCTGGTCAGACGTGGGCGACAGAGTTGACTAGGCTCACCCACTTCGTTCCTGATGCCGAGGGCCAGATTTCGGGACAGAGTCGGGTTAAGATTAGTGCACTCTGCACTTATTTGAAGGGTCTCGATCCGGTTGACGACGGCACCCGCAGGACGATGTTGATCGTTATGCCCGTTTGTACCTGCTTATTATATTCGGGGGCATCTTGTTCCCGAACTCATTGGGTGCTTTTGTCAGCTTACGTTATTTGGTTTTTTTGGAGCATTTGGACCGCCTGGGAGACTACAGCTGGGGTGGTGCTGTTTTAGCGTATCTTTACAGATGCCTGTGCCGAGCATCTGTTGGTGTTGTCAGAGATGTGTGTGGATTTTTTGCTCTTCTCCAGGTAATATTTTAAGTGTGCCTCCTTTAATGTAGATAAACCTCTTGAAATGATGACTTAAAAATCGTATTTTCTAATATGGCTTACAATTATGGGCGTGGGAGAGGATGCTGCCTTTTTAGCCCGTACCTAGGCATCACCTTGAGATTGACATGCCTTATGCGAGGAGGTGGACAGCTGGTTTTGACTGGGATGTGGATACACACCACAATATTCTTCCATTCCGGGACCAGCTTGATCACATGACGGACGATGTGGTAAAACTATTTAAATTTACATTAATAATTTAGTTAAACGTCTTTTCTACTTGGTGATCACTGATTTGTATTTATATGTTATGCAGCTATTTATATGGACGCCGTACACTGCTATATTAGATGGTTTGCCACCCTTCTGTAGGGCAGGTCAGGGGGGTTTGGAGGTCGCGGTGTCTATTGATACAATTGGACATTGTAGAGGATCACATGCCCGAGTGTGTCTTACGACAGTTTGGGCATACACAGAGTATACCCCCTGATGTCCGTCATGAGCTCTGACACTACCAGGGGGAAGATCGGGCTGCCGTTGATGATGATTTTCTGGCTTTCATAGATGTCCAGCTCCACCGTTGGGAGAACAGGTTGGGCACTTTAGCGGTGGTCGGCTATTTGACTCCCATTGAGCATTACATGCGCTGGTATCATCACATCACACGCCGATTGATCGGCAACCCAGCTTTGCATCCCCCTAGGGATGTAGGATACTCAGCACTCGCGGGGCAGTACGAGGCATTGGTAAGTTTATCGTATTTAGATTTATTTAATTGCATTAATTGTTACGTTTTAAAAATAAACTTTTTCTTTCTGTTGAACACAAATGCAGCTGGTGGCCGTACAGTGTTTACGCATCTTGGGGTTAGAGCATATTCCTTACCCTGGGCTTGTGGGGCTTGCCGCGGAGATGGTACAGATATTCGAGGATGGTATCCGGCAAGCAGGCGAGATTAGGCGCAGGGAGGAGCCAGTTCCGGAGGCTGAGTATCAGGCAGCACCAGGAGGAGGACCGGGTGCTCCTAGAGGAGGAGGCCGTGTTGGCAGAGGACGCCATGCTGCCGGAGGACGCCGTGCGCGTAGAGGACCCGGTGCTGCTGCTAGAGGACCTGGTGGTGGAGGATACCATCTGGTAGATGAGGCGGATAAGGCCGATCCCATTCCAGAGGGCGTTCACGGTCTAGTCCATACACAGCCGTTCCAGGCCGGTGGCAGCTCACCTGGGGACTCACCTACGTTTACGCCGGCGCTCTTACTTGCTGAGATACCCGGGTCTTCATCACAGTCGAGCCAGAATGCATACATGGAGAAGCGTGATAACGTTGATTGGGCGGCGTTACGCGCTTCATTAGCTAATGAGCGACCTGTGAGGAATTTAGAGGGAGCCAGGATTCTTGACTTCGATGAGTTTTTTATCTCGGTTAGTATTTAAAATACTTATTTGTTCATTTAAATTATTTATTTTAAATATATATATGTTACTCATTATTTAGTACTATTTTATATTTTTGGATTCGGCGCCTGCGGGTCCACCAGAGCCACCCACTCAAGTGTTTTCTCATGGGTCTGTCGAGCCAGCGGTGTCTTCCCATATGACTACCGAGCCACAGGTAAGCTTTTTATTAAAATTTGTTTTATTCAATATAAGGTCAATATTTAATATACATATTTGATTATTTAAAGTACTTATTTTAAATATGTATGTTACTTATTATTTCGTTTTTTTTTTTTTCATATTTTAGGATTCGGCGCCAGTGGGTCCACAGGAGCTACCCATTCAGGAGCATTCTCATCAGCCTGCCGAGGCAGAGGTGTCTTCTCATGAGACTACCGAGGCGCATGTAAGTTTTTTACTTAAAACTAATTTTATTCAATATAAGGTAAATATTTATTTAATTTTTATAACCTTTACTTGGACTTCGAACAGCATCTCGTCCAGGAGACTACCTCATATTCACCACCACACCCATCTCAGGAGCCTACAGACCCATCTCAGGAGCCTACTCAGGCGCCCATTGACACACAGGTTTGATTAAATAAATAACGTTAATGTATTCATTATAAATAAGAAATGGTACTAATTATTATATATTTTTTAGGTTCATCCTTCGGCGCCCGCGGTAGCAACTCCTGACGAGGAAGAGGTCGAGTTTCCAGACCTAGCTCAGCCTGAGGTTCTGAGCGTGCCAGCGGGACTAGATTCCAAGAAGAAACACATTCTAGTTAAGGGCGCAAGGGCTAGGGGAAGAGGAGATGATCATGACTTAGAACGCCCGGTTATTAAGAAGAAAAATGGCGATAGAGACGATGGCGAGGGCGGTGGGGATGGTATGAGCCTTAGGCCTAGGGATAGTCTCCGACATACTACATGTGGGACCCATCCTCGATAGTGTATATACATTAGTGTTGTACAATTTATCGTAAATATTATATATTTTCA